>NW_006399881.1:4740533-4774564 GCF_000299155.1 Elephantulus edwardii
CCGGAGAAGGAGGCGCAATATCCTCCTGTACCAGTCAGATCTGATTTGACGGTACACGCACACAAAATAATAATAATAAAAATTAAAAAAAAGAAGCCTAGGCTGTGAAGGGGAGCAAAGAACAGCAGCTCAAAGGGGACTCTGTCTCAGAGGAGGTTTCCGCTGAACATGGTTGTTGTTGTTGTTGTTGTTAGGTGCCACTGAGTCAAGTACAACTCAAGTGACATTATGAACAGCAGATCTGAACCCTGCCCATCCTTATCATCTCTGATATTCTTAATCTCATTGCTGCAGCCACTATGTCAATATATCTCACTGTGAATCTTCCTCTCTTTCACTGACCCGCCACCTTTCCAAGCATGTTTTCCCCCTCCAAGGAACAGCCTCTCCTAACAACATGGCCAAAATATGTGAGATGAACACTATTCTTAACCTCTAAGGAGCAGTCTGGCTGCACTCTCTCCAAGACATCTGTTTAGTTTTGTGGCAGTCCCTGGGACACTCAGCACTCTTCTCCAATACAACTCAAAGACATCACTCTTTCCTCTGCCATCCTTATTCATTATCCAGCTCTCAGATGCACAGTAAGTGACTGAAAAGACCACAGCTTGAATCAGGTGCACCTTAGGCTTTAGGCTCTTCAGATAACATTGCTCTTCAGTACTTTTGGGAGGTCCCAGACAGCAGACTTTCTCCACGCAATTATTGCTGTTGTTTTGTGCCATCAAGGAGGACCCGACCAGTAGCTGACCCTCCAGTAGATTTTCAGAGGCAGTTAATCACAAGGGAGGAGACTGCCCACTCTTCTCCAGCAGAGCAGCTGGTGGATTTGAATTACATGCCTTCAGGTTCACGGCACAGCTTCTTACCACTAGGCTTCCAGAGCTCCTTTCCAGTGAGATAATTGATCTTTTGATTTCTTGACTGCTGATACTGATGGTGTTGATTGTGGATCCAAGCAAGATGAAATCATAGACAACTTCAATCTTTTCTCTGTCTATCATGATGTTGACTATTGGCCCAGGGGAGAAGCTCTTTATTTTCTTGATGATGAGATGTAATCCATATTGTAGACTGTAGTCTTTGATCTTCTGCAACAAGTGTTTCAAGTCCTTCTCACTTTTGGTAAGTAAAGATGCTGAAGGTACTTGTTCAAATTTATACACTAAGAGTAAAAAGCCAGTGGAGAGGGAGAGATTGGTGCTACAGCAAAGAGAGGCACTGAGTGATGGAGTAGGCCCAAGGGGATGTGTGAGAAGCTAGACTTCAGCATGTGGGGACATCTTCATATTGGACAGAAGGAGGAGTAGGAGGCTGGGGAGAAGGACGATGAACATTAGGTTGTCTGGAAAGCTGACTCTAAGTTGGAGATTAGCCTGTAGGAGGTTTATTAGGGATGCCATTGGTGACCTGGTTATGTGTTACGTGTTGGGCTGCTATCCAAAATTTCAGCAGTTCAAATCCACCAGTTGCTCCAAGGGAGGAAGATGCAACAGTCTTGTCTTAAAAACACACAGCCTCTAAGGGAGCTCTGGTGGCCTAGTGGCAAGAAGCTGCACTGCAATTCCAGAGGTATGTGGTTCAAATCCACCAGAGGCTCTGCTGGAAAAGGAGGGGCAGTCTCCTCCTATACCAGTCAGATCCAATTTGACGGTACACACACACAAAATGATAAAAGAAAAAATTTAAAAAAAAACCCAAACAAACAAAAACCAAAAACACACAGCCTCAGAAACTCAACAGAGGCCCTCCGTAAAGATTCACAGCCTCAGAAAACCAATTGGGGGGGAAGGGTTTGCTGTGAGTTAGAAATGACTCCAGGGGTGCAACCACTGTGGAAGGCGGTATGGCGCTTTCTCAAAAAGTTGCAAATAGAGATACCATTTGACCCAGCAATTCCACTACTGGGAATATATCCCAAAGAGACCATAACTGACATCCAAGCAGATATATGCACACCCATGTTTATCGCAGCTCTGTTCACAATAGCAAGGAGTTGGAAACAACCCAGGTGCCCATCAACAAACGAATGGGTAGAGAAGCTGAGGTATATTCACACAATGGAATACTATGCTGCATTGAAAAACAAGGAACTCATTCAATATTATTCAAAATGGGTGAGCCTGGAGGACATTATGCTGAGTGAAATATCTCAGTCACAAAAGGACAAATATTGCATGGTGCCACTGCTGTAAAATGAGAATGATATCAGGGTGGGGGTAAGACTGAGAAAAACTGGATAAATTGTGTATACTGCACTGAAACATATGAGGGACTGAATTATTTAAAAATGATGTATGATAGGGTATTATGGTTGTCACAAGAGTCCACAATTAAGGTTGCATAGTGGAATGTACTTGGGGCAGTGGGAGGGGTGTGGGGGGGATTGTGTACCAGAGAGGGAGTCTTTCTTTTACTTTTGAAAGAGAGGAGCGAACTGGGGGTCGGGGGGAGTGGGCTGGGCGGGTAGAGAAGTGCAGCAATGAATGAATGGAAACCCAAATTCTCTGTAAATGTTCATTAAAATTATTTAAAAAAAAAAAAAGAAATGACTCCAGGGTAATGGGTTTGCCCTTTGGGATCACCGCCTGTAGAAGGGAAGGGCCAGGTGGAAGGAGATAGTGGACAGCAATAGAGTTCGCAAAGGCCTCAACTAGCACAATGAGAAGCTCTGAAGCAGGCAGCTGGGATAAGCCTTTCTACCTCTGCATCAAGCATTCATGGGAAACAGGATGTCCTGAGAAGGGGGGCATGACCTCGAACAAAGCTGCTCTCTTCATCTGAGGCAAATCTCCAGGTTTGCCCATCCATTGCTGTAAGTCACTAAAGCTTTTGCACTTGAAAGGGAATGAAGGAAGCGCGCTGCAGTGTTCTTAATTGAGAGGAAGAGGGCGCTAATGCATTTGCATTGAAGCTGTGAGACAGCAGGCGGAGAGAATTCAGTTGCCTGTGGATCTGAATTACGCTCTGTGAATAGAAACACAACCACCTACCAAAAAGCGGGCCAGTGGGGGCTGGCTGCTTCCAGGCATTGAAAAAGAGCTAAGCAGAGACATACAATAGGATGGACAAGGGCTGTTTGGCATTTTAGTTGAAAAATAAAGAACAAATTATTTTCTTTTTTCTTTTTAGAATTATTTTCAAAGGTCCAAACTGTTCCAACATCCCTTGGATCTAGTTGGTTTGTACCAGGAAAACATCTATATTATTTAGAGATCAACATTTTATGACATGATGCTCACCAGGAAGGAAGATCTGGTGGCCTAGGGGTAAGGAGTTGCGCTGCCAACCCAGAGGAATGAGGTTCAAATACACCAGCTGCTGCATAGGCGAAAGATGGGCTGTCTCCTCCCCATGTAATTTATTGCCTCTGAAAACCTGTCGGAAGGTCAGCTATGAGTCCGCTCCGACTCCACTGCACGTAACAACCAGAGAGCATAGAAAACCTGCTGGAGGATCAGCTATGAGTCAGTTCCGACTGCACGGCACATAACAACAACAACAACAATGCCAACAACAGTGCTCACCAAGGAGCTTTGAAAACCTGCTGGAGGGTCCACCATGAGTCGGTTCCAACTCTCTGGCACACAACAAGAAGTTTCTAAATTCCCAGACTTTGGCTACTCGACACTTAGCTCGTTGCTGGACTCTGGTGGCCTAGTGCATAGGAAACCGCACTGCTAACCCAAAGGCAGGACCTGCCTGCCCAGTGGTTCGAATCCACCAACGGCTCTGTGGGGCGAAAAGATGGGCAATCTCCTCCCATGTGACTTACAGCCTCTTAAAACCTTGACCTGCTGGAGGGTCGGGTTCTAACCGAATGGCAGTGAAAGGAGAGTTTCTGGACAAATGAAAAGATTTCTGCATTACCAAGGGATCTCTAGTCTAGTTCTTAGGAAGTTGTCCTGCTAACCGAAAAATCTTGCCTCTCTGGTGGTTTAATTCCACCACCAACTCTGTGGGAGAAAAATGGGCTTTCTCTTCTCATGCAATTTATGCTATGTACCATTAAGTCCGAACCGACCTATAGCTGACCCTCCAGTGGATTTTCAGAGGCAGTAAATCTCATGCGAGGAGACTGTCTATCTTTCTTCCTAGGAGGAGCTGGTGGATTCGAATCTTGTGCCTTTGTGTTGGCAGTGCAACTCATTACCACTAAGCCACCGGAACTCTTGCAATTTACTACCTTAGAAGCACAATTGAATCAGCTGAATCAGTTCCGACCTCATGGCAATGAGTGAGTTTGAGTTTCTGCTGGGGCAAGAGTTACTTCTGCTAATGGCAAGGCCACTGCTAGTGGTAAAATGAAACTGTGTGACTATTAAATGTTATCAACTGACTGGAAAACTTACAGAATTGGCAATAAGAGAAATTTCTCTATTAGCAGAGGAACATAAATTATCACAGTCTGGATGGAAACTAAAGGGAGGATTAGTACCAAATGAAGAACATTACCCAGGAAAACCAATTACAGACAAAGCTACAATGGAGGTGGGGGGAGGGGAAGTCATTGCAATATGGAATAATATAGTTCATCATGTACTACACCATTACAAATGACAAGTACACTGCCTGGTTAAATGGGTTTGCCCTCCCTTAATCCATACAGGAATTATATGGATGAACATTCAAAAACAATGTCTCACTGTTCCCTCTGAGAAGAAAGGGCCCCCACGTGGAAGGGAGCAATTATCATGCGAACCCACTGGGCTTACAGCGTGGGCTGGGCAACCAACTGTGCCTTCCTCATGAAACCAGCTTGTCATCCATGAGTAACTATGAGTGAGCAGCAACAACACTGCCAACTGGCACCAGCAGTATGATTCCTGAATGCGGGGTGGGGGGCGGCGAATGAAATATCCAATTCGTGAACAAAGTCAACATTTGCAATGGGGCATCAGTCTCAGTCTGACTCCCTGCACAGGCGTGGTAGGACACGTCAAGGTTTCATTTCTCCTTATGGCAGGATAGCATTCTAGTGTGTGCCTCTGTATCACCTTTGGTCGATCCATTTATCTGCTGATGGACCTTTCGGCTATTGTGAAAAGCAATGCAAGGAACCCTGGGACACAGGCTTCTGTTGGCGTTTCTGCCTCCAGTTCTTTGGCATGTGTATCTATGACTGGAATGCCTGTGATTATTTGATATTCAACTTTTTGAGGAACTTCTAGCCTGTTTCCACAGTAGTTGTACCATTTTACATTCCCACCAGCAATGGACGTGGGTTCCAGTTTCTCTACACTCTGAGCAGGACTTGTTTTCCATTTTAAAAAAAGAAAATCACTTTTCATTCTAATGGTGGCAAAGTCATTTTTATTTACATTTCCCTAGTGATAAGGAGTTGTGCTGCCAACCCAAAGGCACGTGGGTCAAATCCTCCAGCTGCTCAGAAGAAAGATGAACAATCTCCTCCCATGTGATTTATAGTCCCTGCTGGAGGGTCACCTATGGGTTGGCTTCAGATCGATGACGAGTTGAGTTGTTGAATAGCTAAAGAAAGAAGTGGTGCCGTGTGCAATGTGCCAGGCTGCTGATAGATTGAAAAAATCTAATCTACCAGCCACTCTACGTGAGAAAAAGAGGCAGTCTCTTCCTGTAAAGATTTACAGCCTCAGAAAACCAGTGGTGAGTGATCATGAGTCAGAACAAAAAACTGATGGCAGTGCTGCTGTTAGGTGCCACTGAGTCAATGCTTAGCGACCCTAAGAACAGATCTGGACCTTGCTCTATCCTGCTCCATCCTTATGACCTCGAACATGCTCAAGCCCGTTGTGACAGGCACTGTATCAGTCCATCTTGTCGAAGGTCTTCCTTTCTTCCTCTGGTCCTCTACCTTTCCCAGCATGCTGTCTTTTTCCAAGAACTGGCCTCTCCTACAACATGCCCCAAGCATGAGACAAAGTTCCGCCTTGCTTGCCTCTAAGGGGCACCCGAGTGCACTTCCTCCAAGACAGAGTTCTTTTCTCTTGGCAGTCCATGGGATATTCAGTTCTCTTTTCCAATACCACAGCTCAAAGGCATTGTTTCTTCTTTTTTTTCATATTTATTCTCTATCCAACTGGTGCTGGAGAAGAGTATTGAATGTACCATGGACTGCCAAGAAAACAAACAGATTTATCCTAGAGAGGGTTAAACCAGGCTGCTCCTTGGAGGCAAGGATTCTGGGGCTTCGTCTGACATGCTTTGGACATGTAAGGAGAGACAGGTCTTTAGAGAGGAACATCATGCTGGGTAGAGTAGAGGGACAGCGCAGGAGGGGAAGACCCTTTATGAGGTGGATTGATTCAGTGACTGGGGTAATTGAGATGGGTGTGTCAGAAGCAATGAGATTGGCACAGGATAGAGCACTGTTTAGGGCTGTTGTACATAGGGTCGCTATGAGTCGCAAACGACTCGATGGCACATAACAACAACAACATCCAACTTTCAGATGCATAGGAAGCAAATGAAAAGACCATGGTTTGGATCAAACACTTTGTAAGTCTTTAAATGGTGGCATGGGGAGGTGAGCTGCTAATCCAAAGGTGACACCTCTCTGGCTGTTTGGAAATGGAGGGCCAGCCATGAGTTGGTTCTAACTTGATGGCAATCGGGGGGGGGGGGGATAAAGAGGGGAAAAAAGAGAGACTCCTAAGCTGTGAGAGAATAAATGTTTGTGAAGCCATCCAATGTGTCACAGCTGTTAAAGTGGCGCTAGATAACACTGTACAGTTAGAGACTGGAAAGAGAAGTTTTGAGCTTTTGCATTCAGATCACCTATGTGATAAAGTACTTACATCAAGACTATCAAAGAACTCTTCAAACTCATTAAATAACCCAATTTTTTTTAATGGGCAAAAGATATGAATTAACACTTGTTGTTGTTTGTTGTTATGTGCCATCAAGTCACTTGTGACTCATAGCGACCCTATGTACAACAGCCCTAAACTCTGCTCTATCCTGTGCCAATCGCACTGTCTCTGACACACCCATCCCGATTACCCCAGTCACTGAATCAATCCACCTCATAGAGTCTTCCCCTCTTACACCATCCCTCCATCCTCCCAAGCATGATGTCCTTCTCCAAGGACTGGTCCCTCCTGACAACATGCCCAAAGTATGTCAGATGAAGCTTCAGAATCCTTGCCTCCAAGGAGTAGCTTGGTTTAATCCTCTCTAAGATGATCTGTTTGTTTTCTTGGCAGTCCATGGTACATTCAGTACTCTTCTCCAGCACCACAGCTCAAAGGCATCAACTCTCCTTCTGTCCTCCCTAGTCATTGTCCAACTCTCTGATGCATAACAAGTGATTGCAAATACCATGACCTGTATCAGACGCACCTTAGTCTCCAGAGTGACACCACTGCTCTTCAGTACCCTGGAGAGGTCCCTAACAGAAGACTTTCCCATCAGAGAAGATATACAGATGGGAAAAATTAACATAGAAAAATGTATTCAACAGCAGATGGAAAATTAGTAGATAAAAATACATTCCACATCATTTGTCACTAGAGAAATATAAATTAAAACCACAAGACACCAAAAAGAAACAGCCAAACTGCCACAGATGAAAGAATTCTAGGGAGAAGAGTGTGGGACCCTGGAAAAGAAAGAGGACATTAGTGGAGGACAAGTGAAATCAGAGAAAAGTCTACAGTGATATTTTCACACCAATATCAGAAACTTTCTATGCTTACATAAGATGTTGACATTACAGGAGCTCATGGTAGAATATATGGGAACTCTTTACTGTCTTTAATACTGTTCTGTAAGTCTAAGATTATTCAAAAGTTTTAAAAAAACTGAAAAGAGTGGAAGGTGCTAAATCAGATACCATATGGTTCCCTGCAAAGACACCCATGTAAATACCATGCCTAAGCAGATAACATATGAGCCCTGGTGGTGCAGTCTAAAGGAAATTACACTGCTGACCCAAAGCCCACGCCTGTTGAGCTGTTGGAACCCACCAGCTGCTCCACAGGAGAAAGGGGGCAATCTCCTGCCTTGTGATTTACAGCCTCTTGAAAACCCGCTGGCAGGTCAATAATGAGTCACTTCTGACTTGATGGCAAGGACGGTAAGTGAATGACACAGATAACATTCAGACAGAAATAATGAAATTACATAAAAGTGGTTCTGGCACAGGCTATCCATGTACCTACTACGCAGGTCTCTTGACATTTCCAGAAGGGAATTTTGGTCTGACTCGTTTTCTTATATCACAATTCTTTTTTTTTTAAATTTTTTTTTTTTAATTTTATTCTTGTTGTGCACCATTGTCAGATATGACTGGCACAGGAGGAGACTGCCGCTCCTTCTCCAGCAGAGCATCTGGTGGATTCGAACTGTGTGCCTTCAGGATTGCAGTGCAGTTTCTTGCCCCTAGGCCACAAGAGCTCCCTCCTATATCACAATTAAACAAATATCTTTCTGTTCTTTTATTCACCCCTCTGCTCATTTTCTTTAATCTCTTGCTTAAGTATATAAAAATGGTACAAAAAATGTTCTTTCTGATCATCACTGTATACTAAAGGTACAGGTTCCTCCTTCTATCTAAAAGTAAAGCATTTCTATGAAATCTTTCCTAAGACAAAATAGTCTACATGGAAGATATAATTCCCATTTATTTATACAGGAAACTTTTTTTAATGTTACTAGATCCAAAAAGAGGAGCTCTGGTGATAAGAAGCTGTGCTGTATTCCCAAAGGCACATGGTTCTAATTCACCAACTGCTCTGCAGGGGAAGGATGGGCAGTCTCCTCTCATGTGATTTACTGCCTCTGAAAACCCAGTGGAGGGTCAGCTATGGGTCAGTTTTGACTTGGCGACATACAACAAGAAGATCTAAAAATTAACCTACCCAATAAACATAGTTGAAGAAACTTGATGGTAAATACCATTTTTAAAAAGCCTCAAAAACTATATACACAACCTATATAAAAGAGAAATAATGTATGTTGCAACTTCTGGTGAAAATACTTGGGGTGTGCACTCACTACTTGGGGTGTACACTGCCTCTTTAAGGGCCTGCAGCAAAACAAGATTTGAAGGCTAGTTTTACTGTTTCACTTTTCCCCCTCCCTGTATAAAAATTAAAATGCTCTTTAGATTTCTTTCATTAGCAAACCCTGTTCTTGTTTTTTGTTATTATGTGCTATTTGGTTGACCCTCCAGGAGTTTTTCAGAAGCTGGTAAATCACAAGAGAGGAGATGGCCCATTCTTTCTCCCACAGAGTTGCTGGTGGACAGAGTGCCTTCGGACAGGCAGTGCAACTTCTTACCACTAAGCCGTCAAAGCTTCCACAGTTAACCAAAGTAGGCCCCCAATTGAGTCTCTCCTAAAAGTAAAGTGGTATAAAGCAAACTTTTAAAAGGCAAGGAACACCTGTAAAATCCACTATCCAGAAAGAGGTCATGGATGGCGTTTGGTGGTAGCCAGGTAACGAGAGGAGGAGTAGCACTAGAAACTGCATTTGTTTCAATTGCTTTGATCATTATACTGCATTGGCTCAACAGCTGAATGTGGAAGTCTTATCAGATTGGCTTGAGTGAGACCATATGGCTATGTTACGTGTGCGTGTTTTCATAGTTTAATTATGTTGTCTTCACTGTGGCATTTGGACAAGAACAAACTGGGAGGAGGGTAGAGAGAATGGTGCAGCGGTGAATGAATGGAAACCCAAAATCTCTGTAAATGTTTATGAAAATTAATAAAATATAATTATAGAAAAAAAAATTATGTTGCCTTGGTGTCAATGGAAGTTAGCAATGTAAAAGAGAAAATAATTTGGTGATGTGTTGGGGTAGGGGATTGTATTTGCATGGCTGGGAAAAGAATGTATCAGGCATGTGCTATTTGTGGAAAAAATATGGCGATCAATGACACAATCAGGCTAGGTCTAAAGGAAGTTACTTGGTGATGGACCTACAATACTGGGAGGTAAAAAGGGGAAAATCAAGGTTCTCTGAAGTTTTGAATCAGCTTTTGACCACCACAGGCCATACTTGGGGTTATTTTGTTGGGGGTTTTTTTAGGATTATAAAATAAGCCATGCTTTGAAAGGTAACTATACTAAAATACAGTGAATGAGACAGAGAGATGGAGAAGAACCAGAATAAATCAACAAAGAGATTAAAAAAAGGATAGGGTGGGGGTTTTTTTTTTCTTAATAAAAGAAAGGTAGTTCTCACAAGGCTAAGGATCTAAAAATGGTCACAAGCAGCTAGTTTTTAAAAGCGTTTTCAATTTCTCTTGGTAATTGGTGACATGTAGATGTAGATGTAGAATCTTATTACTGTGGGAATATGTTCATATTTTATCAGAGTTGAAAACTTGCACAAACAAAAAATAACAAGACTCTGAAATTTAGGTATGGCTCTCTATACTAATAATAAAACCGTGTTTGACCCTGAAATACTATAAGCAAATAAAGAGGATCGAGAAACTGCCATGTTATTTTAATAACTACTTCAGTATGAACAGAATAAAACATAATAATGGAGGGCACACATACTTGCTTGGTATTAGTGACATAATATTTTGCTGTTTTAGAGATGAATCAAAAGGCATCGTTTAAGCCAGATGTTGAAATAGATTAGGATTAATATTTCGGAAATACGTAATATTTTAAAATGTGTGATAAGGGAGCTCTGGCAGCCTAATGCGTAAGGAGTTATGCCACCTACCCAAATGCATGCAGTTCGAATCCACCAACTGCTCTGTGGAAAGAAAGATGGGCAATCCCCTGCAATGTGATGATAGCCTCTGAAAGCCCACTATAAGTCAGTTCTGCCTGGATGGCACATAACAGCAATATAGAATATGTAACCAAACATCTGCTACTGGGAGCCCTCCGTGCAAGTGTCTTTATACCACACTGTACTTGCCTTCTCAAAATTCAGTTGGGATCTGTTCTCAATACTGTATATTTTTAAACATCCCACCTGAGAGGCAGTTTGGCAGAGTAGTTACAAGCTCAGATTCTTTTTTTTTCCCTCCCATTCATTCATTGTTGCACCCTTCTCCCCTCCCAGCCCTCCCCCCCAGTACACTACCCTCTCAGAAAAGTAAAAGACATATTTTTTCATTGTTTTACAAACCCTCTCCCAGGTCCACTCCACCATGTAGCCTTTGCTCTAGACTCCTGTCATGACAAAAATATCCAATCACATATCCCTTTTTAAAGAGTTTTCTCCCTCATCTGTTTCAATGCAGTATATATTATTGAACCCATCTTTCTTAGTCTCTCCCCAACCCCAAGGTCAGTCTTGTTTTACAACAGTGACACCATGCAGTATTTGTCCTTTTGTGACTGAGATAGTTCACCCAGCATAATGTTCTCCAGAGTCACCCATTTTGAATAATATTGCATGAGTTCCTTGTTTTTCAATGCAGCATAGTATTCCATTGTGTGAATATACCACAGCTTCTCTATCCATTCGTTTGTTGATGGGCACTTAGGTCATTTCCAACTCCTTGCTATTGTGAACAAAGCTGCAATAAACATGGGTGTGCATATATCTGCTTGGATGTCAGTTATAGTCTCTTTGGGGTATATTCCCAGTAGTGGAATTGCTGGGTCAAACAGTATGTCTATTTGCAACTTTTTGAGAAAGCACCACACCGCCTTCCACAGTGGTTGCACCACAAGCTCAGAGTCTATAGTCAGCATCTGGGCTTTACCCCTTCCTGGTTATGAGACTCTTAGTCATTCAAGTCACTCGGAACTGACTCATAGCTTACCCTTCAGCAGCATTCTGAAGCTGTAAACTGCACAGGAGGAGATTGTCTATCTTTTTTCCATGGAGTCTCTGGTGGGTTCTAAACAGCAGAGACACAGCCTTCAGGTTAGCAGCACAGCTCGCTATGGGCAATGCCACCACAGCTACCTTACTGAGTCATAGAAAGTTTAAACCCTTTGACCTTCTAGAATCCCTGTTTATTAAGTGAGAATAAGAGTTCAGTTTATCTCATTGTTCTATCCTGTTGGTTGGATTAAGATAATCCCTGTAAAAGTACTTTCAACAGCCCTTGGCACATAGTAAATACTCCTTAAAGGGTCACTAGAGATATTCTTCATTACTATCAATGAAACAGATACTCTTCTCCAACATCAGTGAAGGAAAAAAGATCCTGTTGAAAGAAGAGTAAGGGAGAGATCCAGACTGAGTTCCTGGAAGTCTGTGACTGAAGTGGAGTGCTGGTAAAGGTCATTCCTTGGGGCTGAGGCTAAGGAACAGCGAGGACGTTCTGACTGGGCATCTAGATAATGATCATTTCTTGGAATGAAAGCAAGAGAGGTGCAAAGACTTCCAGAATACTGGAGAATTAGTGAGAAGAAGGTAACATAGGCCCATCTTGGGTCTTCCAGGACCACCCCATACCCCAGTTCTTGTAACGTTACACGTTCCTATACTCCTTCAAGTTGTGGTTCTGGAGAAGAGTCTTGAACATTCCACGGACCACCAAGAAAACAAATAGGTCTGTCTTGGAGAGGGTGAAACCAAGTTTCTCCTTGGAGGCTAGGATTTTGAAGCTCTGTCTCACATACTTTGGGCACGTGGCCAGGAGGGACCAGGTCTTTGAGAAGGACAACATGCTCAGAAGGGTGGAGGGACAGCACAGGAGAGGAAGACCCTGGATGAGATGGATTGATGCAGTAACGGGGACAATGGGAGTAAGTGTATTGAAGTCAGTGAGACTGGTTCAGGATGGGGCAGGCTTTAGAGCTGCTATACACAGGGTCGCTATGAGTCGCAGGTGACTCGATGGCACAGAACAGCAACAACAACACCCACTTCAACCACTTTTTCTTTCAAATAAGGAAAACAGGGGGGGAAAAAACTAAGCAAAATATTCTAATGTTTCCTAGTTGTTGTTAAATGTCATAGAGTCGACTGCCACTCATAGCAACCCTATGAACAACAGATCTGAACCTTCTCCTCTCCTGTGGCACCTCTGTTATGCTCAAGCCCACTGTTACAGTCACTTTGTTGAGGGTCTTCCTTTCTCTGATCTGCCACCTTCCCCAGCATGATGTCTTTTTTCAAGCACTGGTCCCTCCTAAAGCCTCTCACACACACAATGGGCATCTACTGCATGCAAACCACTGTACCTAATTCAATGAAATTAAATCATTTTTTGTGTCCCAATACCTTGGAATACGGATAAAAACATGGGCACACAGGCCACTGACTGACTATCACTGATGCAGAGCAACACAGAACAATATGTGTTTATGCAACACTGCCTCTCAAATAGTGGGTGTAAAACGAAAGACCTCCAATGGATACTCTTCTCAAGCTCATTTCTTAATCTATAATATTTCCTTCATATGGTCAACACATGGAAGCAGCATTTTTAATTGCCTGGCAGGAAAAGAATTCCTTGGGTTGCTTATTGAGACTCTTGGAATCATTCAGAGCTAACCTATCCTACCTGGCCTAACCCCACAAAGTAAAGCTCTTTCTAGGGTACGACAGGGGATGCTTCACTTAATGCTTTAAAGTTTGAAGTAAAAAACAAAACATTCACACAGATTCTGGATTTTTAGGCTCTCGGGATTTTCTCTGATAACAGAAAGAGTCAACAAACCATAGCCAATACTTGCCATTCTAAGAATAAACATACAGACTCACTTAAAAGGATGACTTGCCATAACTGTAAATATCAAACGATGCTGCTTTACTCTATGACACATCCGGATGTTCTTTTCTACTAGCTTTACGTTGGTAACTTTCATGAAGAAATAGAAACAGATAGTATTTTAGAAAACAGAAACTAGGAACAGTGAAATAATGATCCATTCTTTTCCTACATGGCTAGAGAAGTGGGGTGGGGGGATCAATCATGGAGTTGTACAAGTTGATGGGGGGGAGAGGGAAATTGGAAGAATCTGATCTGAAAAACAATGTATTCAAATTTTGTAGATAAACTAATATAATAAAAATTAAAAATTTCCATGGGAGGAAAATATAATACAAAACACCTATATACAGAAAGATTCTGAAAAATCCATCTTCTGGAATTGTTGGTTATTCTTGCTCTCCATCTCTAGCCAGAAGCAGGTAAAGTGAATTCAGCTAAAGACCTCACCAAATATCGAAGGGAGTATCAACAGGAAACGACAGTGAGGTCTTCTGCTGGGGCAGATAAACAACAAAAAGACATTTACTAAAACCCCAAAACCTCTTTTTCCTCCTGTCCTATGTGCTTGTCTCCAGTCCGAGCCTGAAGGAAGTTTCTTGGTCATTTGAACTGGTTGTCAATCAAGGTCCCCTTCATTTTAGCTTTCTTAGCTTCTAGTTCAGCCTGTAGAAGAAGAAAGGTGACATGATATTCCATTCTTATTTTCCTTCCTTGTGCTACCTGCCCCAAACACTATCCCTTATTGCTCTTTTAGTACATAAGTGAGAATAGACATATGGATTGAGGTTCAATGTCAAGAAGACAGATTCTCACCACTGGACCAACTGGCAGCATCAGGATGGATAGTGAAGAGAATGAGATTGTTCACAGCTTTAGTTTGCTTGGCTCCACAGTCAACACTCTTGGCGCCAGTAGCCAGGAAATAAAAAATGTATTGCAATGGGAAAGTCTGCTGTTAGGGACCTCTCCAAAGTACTGAAGAACAACGGTGTCTCTCTGGAGACTAAGGTGCATCTGATACAGGCCATGGTCTTTGCGATCACTTGTTATGCATCAGAGAGTTGGACAATGACTAGGGAGGACAGAAGGAGAATTGATGCCTTTGAGCTGTGGTGCTGGAGAAGAGTATTGAGGGTACCATGGACTGCCAAGAAAACAAACAGATTCATCCTAGAGAGGGTTAAACTGGTGGCTCCTTGGAGGCAAGGATTCTGAGGCTTTGTCTGACATACTTTGGACATGTTGTAGGGTGGCGGGACGGTGAAGGAGGGGAAGGCCCTATATGAGGTGGATTGATTCAGTGACTGGGGTAATTGGGATGGGTGTATTGGAGACCCCACTGGCACAGGACAGAGCAGGGTTTAGGGCTGTTGTACATATAGGGTTGCTATGAGTCGCAGACTCGCCGGCACATAAAAACAACAATAACAACTTGAATCTTAAAAATCTTGAGCAACTTCTTTCCAAACTTTCTGATGTTATAGCACACACAGACAATGAAAATCTGCATACGGCAAAGTGGGGGTGAAGAAACAAGGGTATAGGCAAAGGCAACTGGTACAGGGATCCCAGCAGCCTCAAGGTCCCCCAGGGGTGAGGGAATCAATAATGAGACATGCCAGTATTGAAAAAAGTTGCCCTAGAGCACTGTCACTCCAAGTTGTCTGGCTCACAAACTGCCACAAGCCTGGGACTTGTATGTTACTGGGCCATACATGATACGTACAAGAACTGAGAGCAAGCATGTAGAAATTTCTAGCCATTTTACAGGGCGATAATAAAATAATAGCCTAAGAATAAAAATCAAGGCCATTTCATTTTCTTTATAAATGGCAAATCTGTCTATGACAGATAAGAAAACAATAACAAAAAAGCACTGGTCCTTTACCTCAGAAAGTTTAATAAGTTTGCTCCAGACCATGTCAGTAAGGTTAAAAAAAACTCTACAAAACCAGCTTGAGACCTACCACCACTGTCACCTCAGAATCCTCTCCAGTTGTTAGAATGTCTTTTGATGAGGTATTAATGCAGGATGCTTGGTTTTAATAAAAGATCCTAAGTAAATTATTATCCAAAACTGAAAATTTTGGCAACAACATCTAAGATGAGCCCACAAATAACACAGACAACCACCCAAAGTGCTTTAAGCGGTAATGCTAAGCCCCAACCATGGTGAGGCCAAAGTAGCATGGAAGTATATGCTGTCTCCCCAGAAAGCATGCATAAACCCTGACTTTTTGCTCCCTCCACCCCTCTTGGATCACAGGTAGCAGATCAAAATGTTATTCTAGTTAGGACTATCTAACAAGTATTTCTTCTGGGGAGTGGGGAAGATCTTATGGAAACCCCAGCTGCCAGCTACATGCAGTCCCAGGATTAAGACAATTAACACTTGCCCTTTAATGCTATGTAAATTAGCCTTCACTCTGAAAGGACTGAACCAACTCTTAATTACAAAAAGGTCTTCATCACAATCACCTTCGCTCGCTGCATGTGCAGCTTTTAAATCACTGAGAGGGCTTCAAGCTTTCCCCTCACACCAAAGTAAAGCTAAAAATAGAACCAACTGCACCTGTTCTGAGTGACCCACAAACTCTTAAATTCTTAAAGGAAAGGATCGTGTTCCTAACCGTGTAACGCACTGTGGACATAGCAGTAACCCCCAACTGATTCCTGAAGAACTCCCTGCCTGGCCTGGAGGAGGGACATCCAAATCATGAAACCCAGCTTTTGTTCCAGCCCGCGCCGCTCACCAGCTCCTGCAGCCTCCTCTTGCTCATGCCTTTGCGCTCCAGCTGCTTCTCAATCACTTTGGCATTCTGTGCATATGAGTCAGCAACTTCCCTCTGAGAGAAACAAGAAGCATCCTGAAATCGGCAGTCTCACCGGTGAACAACAAAGAACAGAAGCAGCAATTTTTGCCACTCAAATCATGAAATCATTACAGAAATGGCATGGCTCTGTTTTCTTTCACCTCTCTCTCTTTGAAATAGCCCAGGCGCATTTCGGTTTCACTTGAAACCATTTTCAAAATAACATCTCTCCCCTAAAACATCATTACACTGAAGAACCATACAGGCAGTTGACACCATTGCTAAAGAGAAATTCACCCATCCTCAGAGCTGAAACGCAAGTCATTTCATCAGAACACTTTTAAATTGAAGAGGGAAGGGAGCTTTGTCCCCTCAAGTATCTCAACTGGACACTAGGCATCCAGTCTCTTCCAAACAGAGCAGGGTCTCAAAGCAAGGTCTCTAATTATTCTGCTACTCAAAGCTAAAGAGAACTATGATGGCGTAGTGGACTTTTTGCTGGCAACACAAAGGCACATAGTTCAAATCCACAAGCTGCCCTGTAGAAGGATGGATAATCAACCCTCTGTAATTTACTACCTCTGAAAACCCTCTAGGGGGTCAGCTATGGATTGGTTCCCACTCAATGGTACACAATTACTCCAAGGGAGCTTTGGTGGCTGAATGGTAAGGAGTCGCACTGCCAACCCAAAGGTATCCAATTCAATTCCACTAGCTGCTCTGCGGCAGAAGGGCAAATCGCCTCTCATGTGATTTACTGCCTCTGAAAACTCACCAGAGGCTCAGCTATGAGTCGGTTCCAACTCGATGGAACACAACAACAACAACAATGCTCTAGAGTCTCCTTGACTCTCACGCCACCTCTCCTCAAATGACAATCCCTATGAGGGCAGAAGCACTTACAGCCTCAATCTCCTCTTCCTCTTCGTCAATGGTAGACACGGTGACAGAGCTGAACTTGCCCATGTCTTTAGTCCGTTTGGTCATCATCACCTGAAATATCAGGAAGAAGAATTAGTTCACCAAAGGATTTGTGAACGGGGTGTGTGTGCATGTACGCATGAGCATCTAGAGGGGCTACAACTAGTTCTTTGCGATGAGTTGACTGACTGAAAGGCACCAATGCTTTTATTTACATAATATTTCTTTAACATTTGTCCTTGAGCATTTCTAAACTACATATGAAATTGGTCTAAAAAACTTGGCCCCATTCCTTCCATTTTCTATCGCTCACTCTGGACAAAGAAATTTGAAGGAAATAAATGTGAACAAAGAAAGATACATTTTCTAACTTTACAGGGCAGCAGCATTAAAGAGAACATATAATAGATGGTTTACAATTCTGGACCACCCGCTTAGACACAAAAATGGCATTCTCTCATAAAAGCAGACATCCATAAAGGACAGTTTCTCAGGCCCTTAAATCTTACTCTAAAATGTAGGTTTCAACCTGTAGCTGTATGAAACCAGCTGGTTTCCTTCAGCGATGATTACCTTCTTAGGAGGCTCTTGTTTCTGTGTATAGATATTTGTCTTTCCAAATCCCTGGCCGAACTTGACGACTGCGCCATCCACGATGAAGGTCACAGGAGCGTTCTTGGGCTGGGACTGGTAGAAGAGTGGCAGGCCACACCTGCAAATAGCATGGTGAATCGCTGAGTGGCCCCCAGTAACCAAATCCCCCAAATAGCAACTTGCCGAATATGCTTGGACTCTGGGAATATTCTTGTTGCATCAGAAACGAATGATTACGCTTCCCAGTGGTTCTCAAAACTACTTGATAAGCATCACTTTGGATGCTTGCTGTCCATCAAATTCCTAGGCCCTTCCCCAGAAGATCCAGACTGAGCAAATCTGGGGGGTAAGTTCTGGGGCTTGGTCATTTTAATCAGCATAGGCGATTCTGACCATCATGAGACAAATAGGGAAAATACTGCCTCACACTGATTGCTTCCTAGTCAAAGCGGCTATCATTCCTTTTATTTGGGGCTTTTATCTAGCCTTGTCTGTCTGTCTTTCTGTCTGTCTGTGTGCACACGTGGTTGGTTTGTGCCATGTCAAGCAGGAGTATAGATGTTCTACTGCAGTGTTCTGCAAACTAAGTCCTGTAGTAAATATTACAATTCCTCACCTTGTTCATATTATGTATTTTGAGCTAGATAAAGCAGACCTATTCTGATGACAGGGAGCTCCAGTGGCTTAGTTGTAAAGAATCATGCTGCCAATGCAAAGGTACACAGTTCTAATCCACCAGCCGCTCCACAGGAGAACGATGAGTAATCAACTCCTGTGTGATTTACTGCCCCTGAAAATGCACTGGAGGGTCAGCCATGGATCAGTTCTGACTTGAAGGAACACAACATTCAGATGGCTTAGTGGGCAACATGTTAGGCAATTAACTGAAAGGCTGGTGTTTCAAGTTCACCATCTGCTCCTCAAAAGAGATGAGGCATTCTGTTCTGATTAAAATGAACAGCCTCTGTCTTCTATATTCCATGATATAATAAAACAACTATTCCCATCCTCTCCCAAAAAAATAAAATTAACAGCCTCCAAAACTGGATGAAGGGCCACCACAAATTAGAATCGACTCAACAATACAGAGTCTGGCTTTTTGGCTTAGAAGAAAAGCTGTAAGACGAATGAATGAATGAATGAAAATCCAACTTTCATTAAAAATCACAACAAAAAAATTTTTATTGATATTGTAACAAAAGTTTACAGAAAACTTGGATTTCCATTCATTCATTGTTGCAAATCACAACAAAAAAATTATTTAAGAAAAGAAGAGATATAAGGCGCTCTGCCAACTCAAAAGCATGTGGTTGGACTCCACCAGTTACTCCAGGGGAGACAGAGGGACCACCTCCTCCCATTCAATTTATAGCCTCTGAAAACCAACTAGAGGGTCAGCTATGAGTTGAGTCTGACTCAATGGCACATAAAACCCAGAAGATATGATAAATAGTTAAAGGAAGAAGATGAGGCAGTCTGCTTTTACAGCCTTGAAAAGCCTAACAAACAGACAATTCTACTCTGTCCCACAGGGTCTATATGGGTAGAAATTGACACAACAGAGATGGCTTTAAAAAAAAAAAAGATGGAGTCCCTGGGTAGAACAAATGGTCAGCGCTGATGGCCATTAACCAAAGGCTGGAAGCCTAACAATATGCTTCTGAAAAATCAGCCACTGAATATGATGCTATCAAAATGCAAAGACATTTGACTGTGTGGATCACAACAAATTGTGATTAACCTTGAGGAAAATGGGAATCCCAGAACATTTAACTGTGCTCATGTGAATCCTTATTCAGACCAGGAAGTGGTCGTCAGGACAGGGCAAGGAAATACTGCATGGTCCAAAATCAGGACAGGAGTGCATCAGGGATGTGTCCTTTTCAATGTATATGCAGAACAGACCACTTGGGAGGCTGGACTATGTGAGGAGAAATGTGGCATCAGGATTGGAGGAAAACTCATCAACAACCTTACTTGCTGAAACTGAGGAGGACCTGAAGCACTTACTGCAGAAAGTCAAGGACCATAGTCTTCAATATGTATTGAAGCTCAACATCAAGAAAACAAAGATTCTCATCACTGGGACAATTAGCAGCACCATGATGGATGGAGATGAGGTATCAGCAGTCAGGAAATCAAAAGACAAATTGCACTGGGAAAATCTGCAGTCAGGGACCTCTCCAGAGCACTGAGAAGAAACAGTATCGGTCTAGAGACCAAGATGTACCAGATTCAGGCCATGGTCCTTGCAATTACTTGCTAAGTGTCAGAAAGCTGGACAATGACTAAGGATGACAGAAGAATAGATGCCTTTGAGTTGCAGTGCTGGAGAAGAGTCTTGAGGATACTATACAGACCGCCAAGAAAACAAACAGGTTTGTCTTGGAGAGGTTGAAACCAAGTTTCTCCTTGGAGGCAAGGATTTTGAAACTCTGTCTCACATACTTTGGGCATGTGGCCAGGAGGGACCAGTCCTCAGAAAAGGACATCATGCTTGGAAGGGAGGAGGGACAGCACAGGAGAGGAAGACTCCAGATGAGATGGACTCAGTGACTGGAGAAAAAATGGCAATAGGTCTGTTGGAGATGATGAGACTGGCTCAGGATAGAGCAGGATTCAGAGCTGTTGTACATCAGGTCACTATGAGTCACAGGCAACTCCATGGCACATAATAACCACCATCACTGTGTATGACACTCTCAAGAAAAGTTCTACTGTAACATTCACGAGGTTACCATGATTTAGATGTCACTAGATAATTGCGTATTTTTTGTTTTGTTAGGGTTTTTTTTTAGTTACTTTGTTTTTCTTTTCTTGTTGTGTACCATTGAGTCAGATCCTACTGGCACAGGAGGAGACTGCCCCTCATTTTCCAGTGGAGTATCTGGTGGATTCGAACTGCATGCCTTCAAGATTGCAATGCAGCTTCTTGCCACTAAGCCACCAGATCTCCCTTGTTTTTTATATTTTTAAGCAAGACATCATCAAATCAATTTAACCTATCGTATGTGGTTGTGAATGAAAATAGTTTCTTTTTGAAAAAGTTTTGTATTGGTCTGCATATACCTCACTTCCACAGCAGCAGCAGCAAAGTTCAACAAAACAGCAAACAATAAATGTATTGTTGGTGGGATTGTAAAATGGTACAACCATATGGAAGGCAGTTTGGCATTTCTTCAAAAAGCTGGATTCAAGGGAGCTCTGGTGGCCTAGTGGCAAGAAGCTGTGCTGCAATCCCAAAGGCTCATGGTTCAAATCCACCAGATGTTCAGCTGGAGAAAGAGGGACAATCTCCTCCTGTACCAGTCAGATCTGATTTGACGGTACACACACAAGAAATAGTAATTTTTTTAAAAAAAAAAGCTGGACACAGACGTCCCATATGACCCAGCTATTCCACAACTAGGAGTATATCCAAAGGAATAGGTATTACACTGAAACAGGAACAGGCATTTCTTTTTTTTTTAAGGAACAGGCATTTCTATAGCTATGTTCATAACAACATTAAAATGGTTTCTTATCCATTTCTTCTATTTGAGTCATCTAGTCCAAGTCCTTTGAGAGTCAAAATGAAACTGTGGAAAGACTCAACAATTATAGATTAATCTCATTATTAGTAGCATAACACTAGAAATCCCCTCCCTTTAACTATTACTCTCTAAACAAAGGTTTTTAGGGTATGCGACAATCCTATAAGAGACTCTGTTAGGAGGTCTGGATTAAATCACATTGTGTTACATTTACTATATTACCCAGCAATATCACCAAAGAAAATACATCTCCCTTTCAATTTATATGCCTGAATGTTCATAGAAAGTTTATGTGTCATAGCCCAAAATGAAAACAATTCAAATGGCCTTCAGTGGGTGGATGGTTAAACAAACTATGGTACATCCTTGCAAGGGAATATTACTGAGCAATCAAACTATGACAAATGAAAAAACCTGATCAATTCCAAACGCAATACACTAAGTGAAAGAACATAAGAAAAAAAACATTGTAGGTCAAAAATCCCACTGCTGCTGAGTGGATTCTGACTCACTGAGGCCTGGTAGGACAGAGGAAAACTACCCCATATGGTTTCCGAGGATGTAAATCTGCATGGAAACAGAGTGCCGTATCTTTCTTACACAGAGTAACTATTGTTTTAAACTATAAACCTTTCTTTTTTTTAATTTTTATTATTTTTTATTATTTTGTGTGCGTGTACCATCAAATCAGATCTGACTGGTACAGGAGGATATTGCGCCTCCTTCTCCGGCAGAGCATCTGGTGGATTCGAACCGTGTTCCTCTGGGATTGCAGTGCAGCTTCTTGCCACTAGGCCACCAGAGCTCCCCATAAACTATAAACCTTTCAGTTAGCAGATATGCACTTATCTAAGGCACCACCAGGGTGGTGGTAGGTGCCATCAAGTCCACTTGACTCACAGTGACCCTGTGAACAACAGATCTGAACCCCACCCTACCATGCACCATATTCATGATCTCCATCATGCTCGAGCCTGAGGTCACTGTGTCAACCCATCTCATTGATGTTCTTCCTCTCTTTCTCTGATCTTCCACCTCTCCTAGCATGAGATCTTTGTCCAAGGACTGACCCTTCCTGATAATATGCCCAAAGTATGTGAGACCAAGTTTCACCATCCTTGCCTCCAAGGAGCACTCTGGTTGCACATCTTCTCCAAGATATATCTGTTTGTTCTTTTGGCAGTCCATGCAATACTCAATACTCTTCTCCAACACCACAGCTCAAAGGCTTGTATGGTATTCTTTATTTTGGTATTCTTTATTTACTCTCGTTTATTGTCTTCTTTATTTACTGCCCAACTTTCAGATGTACAGGAAGCAAATGAAAACCCTGTGGCTTGGGTCAGGTGCCCTGTAGTCTTTAAATGGATATCCTAGCTCTTTAGCACTTTTCAGGGGCCCTTGACAGTCAGTTTGCCCAATGCAATACATCTTTTGATTTTTTGACTGCTGCTACTATTGGATTGCAAACCAAGTGAAATGAAATTGCTGACAACTTCGATCTTTTTTCCCATATATCTTGATGTTGGAAGCAGGAGTGGCATCCACTTCCTAAACCACATGCCTCTGGAAACTCTATGAACTTGGAGAAAAGACAATAGTTATAGAAACGCTTTAGGCCTTTTGTTCATCCGGTCACTATGAGTCGTGCTTGACTCGACGGCAATCAACAACAACATCATCATAATGTTGCCTTTGGTTCAGTGGTGAGTATTTTTGTTTTCTTGATGTTGAGATGTAATCTATGTTGTTGTTGTGATCTGTATTAGTAGAATATATATTGTAGAATTTACATAAAATTTTAGGAAAGGCAAAACTATGGAGACAGAAAGCAGAACTATGGCTGTCAGCAGACAGGCGTGGGGAAAGGACTCTGACTGCTAAAGGCACACAGAATGAAAACCCAACTCTTCTGTTAACTTTCATTAATATCATAATTAAAATTTAAAAAAAAATTATTTTAAAAAGGCACACAGGACGTTGGAAATGTCTTACATTATGATAGTGGTGGTATTACATGACTGTATACTTTTGTCAAAGTATACTTTTTGCCCAACTTTGTGGCTAGCTGAGTAGGGATGAAATGGTACTAGTCTCTTGGAAAAGTGTATTGGCCTCTGTACATTCAAGTTGGAGGGCATTTGAGATAATAAGGATAAAGAAAGAACAGGCAGTTACCCATAAAATCACTGTTAATACTTACTTTGCACACTTCTTTCTGTACTGACGTTCAATGCCTTCAGGCCTGCACAGAAAACACAAGTCTTTATTTAAACAAGAAAAGATAAACAAATCTCACAGGCCATTAACTTCACCATTTTATTCCTTCAAACACTAACAAAGCCTTTCAAGGTTTTCATCAGTCAACTTGTTACACATCTATTAATTTTAAAGTGCCTGCCGTCTTTTTTTCCTTTCTTTGACATTTACTGAGTGCCATATGTGGGTCAGGAATCTCCCTGAAAGAAGAAAAGGACTGGGAATAGTTGTCACTGATGTTGTTGTTAGTCACCGTGGAGTCAATTCTGCTCCACAGTTTTCAAGTTTTGGAAGCAGATTGCCAGGCTTGACTTGTGAAGAATCACTGGATAGTTTCCAACTGCCAACCTTTCGGATGACAATCACAGTTGTAGTCTTAGTGATTATAATAGTAACAGTAGTATTGACTAAAACAAATGGACAAATAAATAACTACCCTCAAACTTAATACTATCTAGTCAGAATCATCTGCCTTTGTGTTGGCAGCACAACTCACTACCCGTTAGGCCACTGGAGCTCCTTTACCAGTATTATTTGCTGTTGTTCACCGTCATGTAGTCGGAACTGACTCATCGCTGACCCTCTGGTGCAGTTTCCGAGGTTGTAAATTGCATTGGAGGAGACTGCCCACATTTCCCCTGCAGAGCTGCTGGTAAATTCGATCAGCCTTTGGGTTAGCAGTGCAACTCCCCATGGAGTACTTCTATGACACCAGAGCTCTCCACCACCTTGTTGGTTTCAGTATTGTAATAGGTAGCATGTGTGTGTGGGGTACAAAATGAAAAAGTATCTTCCCCACCCCATCCTCCACATCCCCATCAGTTCTTTTCTGCAGAAGCAAAGGCTGTTTCAGAGTTCTTCTTGTATTCTGCATATATAAGAAAGGAATCCTTATTAATAAAAAAATGACAATGCAGCTCTATTGTCGAGTACTAACCATATGTAGCAGACTATGTACTTGACTTTTTTTTTCCAACTTGGAAATATACTTTGGTTAAAATAAATAAATATGTGGGGCTCTTGGTGGCCTAGTGGAAAGGGTGTTACACTGCTAACCCAAAGGTGGGTGGTTGAAGTCCACCAGCCGCTCTCTGGCAGAAAGATAAGCAGTCTCCTCCCTTGTGATTTATAGCATCTGAAAACTCACTGGAGAGTTAGCTGAGTCAGTTCCGACTTAACTACGATAAGGGGAGACACATATACACATATATCTATGTATCATAGTGCTTCTCTCTTACCAACAGTTGGTTCATCAGAAGGGCTGCACGGAATTCCTTTTTATGGATAAACTAAAAAAATGTCTCCTACTTGTTGGATAAATTCTGCTAAGTGTAAACCTTTTTAATTCTGGTAGATATTGACCAATTACTCTCTACAGAATCTGAATCCACTTACATTCTCATCATCAGTGTGTCGAGGGTGCCTGTTTCCCTACATTCTCACCAACTCGTATATTATTAAGCTATACCACTGCCAATCTGACAGGTGAAAAATGAGGGGCCTAATAATTTACCTTTTTAAAGACTGAAGTTAAAAAGCATGGTTTCATTTGTATTTTCCTTTTGTGAAGAGTTGGTTCTTCTAATAATTTTTAATTTATATTATGGAGACTTGCAAATATTAGATTATACCAGATTCAGTGATTAATTGCAAATATTAAGGTGCTGGCTGGGGCAGTGGTTATGGTCTTGGCTGCTAAAGGAAAAATCAACAATTCAAACCCACAAACTGCTCATGGGCAAAACCTGTGGCTATCATCTGTTTCTGCAAAGACTTCAGTCTTAGAAACACTACTGGGGTAGTTCTTTATTTGTCCTTTAGGGTCGCTATGAGTTGGAATTAATTGGATGGCAATGTCTATGAGGGGGGTTTTTTTAGGCAAAGATGTAGAACTAGTATATTTTTTTTAGTGTGGTCAAACCCATCCCTTCCTCCTTTTTAAGGCTTCCAAGTTTGTGTCACACTTAGCTAGGTCTTCCCTACATCAAGTTCACATTCTAAACAAAGCAATTTGACTGTTTATTCTACAGCCTGCTTTTACAACTTTTCCATTCCTAGCCATTGTCTAAATAGAGAAAACAGTAGTTTCAAAACATAAACTTATCAAGTCACTCATCTGCTGAAAACTCTAACAGTTTCCCAAGATGCTTAGAATAAAACTCGAAATCGTTCAGCATTTCTTAAGCTCAAGGAACTGAAGAACAAATTCAAACCTCGAGTTGCTATAATCAAGAATGCTTTAGGCAGAATATTAAATGATCCAGGAAGTATTAAAAAAGATGGAAAGAATATACTGCGTCACTGCATCAAAAGAAATTGGCAGACACAGAAGAATTGAATGAAACAACATATGAGCAAGGGCCTATGGTGATGAAGGAAGAAGTTCAGGCTGCTTTGAAGGAAATAGCAAAAAATAAGGCCCCAGGAATAGATGGTATACTAATTGACATATTTCAGATAACAGATGCTGCCCTGGACATGCTCACCAAGTTGTGCCAAGAAATCTGGAAACAACCACTTGGCCAACTGGCTGGAAGAGATCGATATTTGTTCCCATTCCAAAGAAGGGTGACCCAACAGAGTGTGGAAACTATAGAACATTATTATTGATTTTACATGCAAGCAAGATTCTACTGAAGATTATCCAAAAACGACTGGAACAGCACATCAACAGAGAACTGCCAGAAGTCGAGGCTGGGCTTAGAAGGGGTCGTGATACTAGGGATATTGTAGCTAATGTTAGATGGATCTTAGCTGAAAGCAGGAAATACCAGAGGAATGAATATCTGTGTTTCATTGATTATGCAAAGGTGTTTGACTGTGTGGATCATAACAAACTGTGACTGACTCTGAGAAGAATGGGAATCCCAGAACACTTGATTGTGCTAATGCGAAACCTATACTTGGACCAAGAGGCAGTCGTCAGAACAGAGCAAAGAAACACTGCATGTTTCAAAATTGGGAAGGGTGTATGCCAGGGATGCATCCTGTCTCCATACCTTTTCAACCTGCAGAACAGATTATCCAAGAGGCTGGGCTCTATGAGGAGAAATGTGGGGTCAAGATTGGTGGAAGATCTATCAACAATCTGCGTCATGCAGATGACACAACCCTGCTTGCTGAAAGTGAGGAGGACCTGAAGCACTTGCTGCAGAGGGTCAAGGACTGCAGCCTTCAGTATGGATTGAGGCTCAATGTCAAGAAGACAAAGATTCTCACCACTGGACCAATTGGCAGCATCAGGATGGATGGTGAAGAGATTGAGATTGTTCACAGGTTCAGTTTGCTTGGCTCCACAGTCAACACTCTCAGCATCAGTAGCCAGGAAGTTAAAAGATGTACTGCGATGGGGAAGTCTGCTTTTAGTGACCTCTCCAGAGTACTGGAGAGCAATGGTGTCTCTCTGGAGACTAAGGTGTGTCTGATACAGGCCATGATCTTTGCTATCACTTGTTATGCATCAGAGATTTGGACAATGACTAAGGAGGATAGAAGGAGAATTGATGCCTTTGAGCTGTGATGCTGGAGAAGAGTACTGAGGGTATCGTAGACTGCTAGGAAACAAACAGATTCATCCTGGAAAAGGTTAAACCGGGTGGCTCCCTGGAGGCAAGGATTCTGAGGCTCCATCTAACATACTTTGGACATGAGGGACCGGTTCCTGGAGAGGGACATCATGCTTGGGAGGGTGGAGGGACAGCACAGGAGGGGAAGGCCCTCTAGGAGGTGGATTGATTCAGTGACTGGGGTAATCAGGATGGGAATGTCAGAGACAGTGTGATTGACACAGGACAGAGCAGAGTTTAGGGCTGTTGTACATAGGGCCAATATGAGTCACAAGCGACTCGGCAGCACATAATAACAACAACAACCACCTTACAATGGCCTACCAGGAAGGTGAGTGGCATAATGTTGGGCTGCAAACCAAAAGGGCAGTGATTTGAATCCACCAGCTGCTCTGTGGAAGAAAAACAGCCAACTGCACCTTTCACGATTTACAGCCTCAAAAAATCCAATGGAAGGTCACCATGCGTCAGAACTGACTTGATGCCAGACACCTTTGGTTGCTTTTTGTTTTGTTTTACTTCACTTTTTTTTTAACCAGGCATCCACTGAGGACACAATCATTTCCCATGTTCTCTCCCTCCTTTACCATGCTCTGTTGGTGGTGGTGTGTGTCATGGAGCCGGAATCCATCCATAGCTGACCATCCTGTAGGTTTTCAGAAGCTGTTAATTGCCTGGGATGAGACTACCCATCCTTCTCCTATGGAGTGGCTGGTGGGTTTGAATCACATGCCTTTGGAACTGCAGTGCAGCTTCTTACCACTAGGCCACCACTTATTTTATGTGGCTCCTAGGCACACTTTCCCAACTCTGTGCCTTCACATGTACTCCTCTCACAACTTTGTCATCACTTCTCATCATTTTTCTGCTGTTGTTGCTATGTGCCGTCAAGTCGCCTGAGATTCATAGCGACCCTATGTACAACAACCCTGCTCTATCCTGAGTCAACCTTATTGTCTCTGACACACCTACCCCCAGTCCCCAGTCACTGAGTCAATCCATCTCATCCAAGGTCTTCCTCTCACCTAGTCAGAGAGGTCTTCCTGGACCAGACTTTCTAAAAAATTTTCATGTGATCCTCTCCATCAGCTCTATTTTACTCACATCACATTCTACAGTTGCAATTCTTTTCTTTTTCCTTTTTACTAATTTTTGGTGTCACTTCACTGTAAATGTTATGCAATCTGAGAGATCTTCCCAGAGCTGAGCAAAGTCATGAAAAAGAAGACATGTGCTAAATATTGTTGAATGAAATCTTCTAAGAATTCAGTTTAGTGAGAAAATAATAACCAAGGGGTAAAGTTCTAAAATGAAGGAACGTATAATGAAACCTATGAGAGCTAGAACTCAATAAAATGGCCTTGTTTTTATGGGTTTTAAGAGTTTTCTGCCTTCAAAAGGGTGTAGTCTTATCATTTTTCTATCAGTCCTTTAAGTGGAAAATATTTGCTTTTCCCTTTTCTGACAGGCTCCACCTTACAGGAGTTCTGGCTTTCCCAGCTTTTCCTGCAATGCACAAGGTGTGGCGGGAGCACTAAGGTGAGAGCACTGGTTTGTCAGAGGCAGTCACAGAAGGCTTTATGAGGAGGTGATGGTTGAGCCAGATTTTAAATTATTACAATGATAATTAAGGCTGAAGCAGCATAATCAAAATTAATGCAACACAATCAGATTCAAGGAATTTCAAATAATCTAATGGGACCTCCTCTAGGTGTTAAGGAGCAATGTTGTCAGTTTAAAGACTAAGATGCACCTGATTCAACCCATAGCATAGTCTTTCTAGCCACTTCCTATGCATCTGAGATCTGGACAATGAATAAGGATGACAGAAGAAGAATCCATGCCTTTGAGCTGTGGTGTTGGAGAAGAGTACTGAGTAACCCATGGCCAGCCAAAGGAACAAACAGATATGTCTTGGAGGAAGAACAGCCAGGGTGCTCCTTAAAGACAAAGATGGTGGAATTCTATCTCACCTACTTTTGGCATGTTGTCAGGAGAGGCCAGTTCATCGCTCTGAAAAAGGTGGAGGGTCAGATAAAGAGAGGAACAGTGACTATAACAATGGACTCAAACAAGTCAAAGAATTTCAAGATGGTGCAAGATAGAACAAGGTTCAGATTGGTTCCTCATAGCATAACTGTGAGTCACAGTCTACTTGAAGGCACTTAACAACAACTTAGGGTCAGTAAGGAAGTTCTGGTGGCCTCCACCATAGTTTCACAGCTAATCCAGTGGCCACACCTCCCCAGGCAATCTCCTCTCATGGAATTTACAGCTTTAAGAAACCCACTGGAGAGTCAGCTGTGAGTCAGTACCAATTCAAGAACAATGAGTTGAAAGATAGGATTGTTATGAGTCAGAATCAACTCAACACCAGTTGGGTTTTTTAGATGAAATAGGCAAATTCTCTGAAAGACAAAGACTACCAAAACTAACTCCAGAAGAGTAGCTAAATAGATCTATCTAAATAGACCTAAAACAAGGAAAGTAATTAAATCAGTAAGTAAAGATTTTTTCCACAAGGGAAGTCTCTGCTGAATTTTACCAAGTGTTTAAAGAAAGATTATCATTGATACTTCAAAATCTTAACAAAACAAAACAAAAACAAAAACAAAAAAACCGATGGAGAATTTCCAAACTTAATCTAGGAGGCCAGCATCACCCTAACACCAAAGCCAGACAATGACACAATAAGAAAAACCAGACCACTATCCTTAATGAGTAAGGTCCGCCTGATACAGGCCATGGTTTTTGCAATCACTTGTTATGCATCAGAGAGTTGGACAATGACTAGGGAGGATAGAAGGAGAATTGACACCTTTGAGCTGTGGTGCTGGAGAAGAGTATTGAATGTACCATGGACTGCCAAGAAAACAAACAGATTCGTCGTAGAGAGGATTAAACCAGGCTGCTCCTTGGAAGCAAGGATTCTGGGGCTTCGTCTGACATACTTTGGACATGTTGTAAGGAGAGACAGGTCTTTAGAGAGGGACATCATGCTGGGTAGAGTAGAGGGACAGCGCAGGAGGGGAAGACCCTCTATGAGGTGGATTGATTCAGTGACTGGGGTAATCGGGATGGGTGTGTCAGAGGCAATGAGATTGGCACACGATAGAGCACGGTTTAGGGCTGTTGTACATGGGGTCGCTATGAGTCGCAAACAACTCAACGGCACCTAACAACAACAACATCCTTAATGAATATAGATGTAAAAATCCCCAAAAAAAAGAAACCAATATCTAGCAAACTGAATCCAGTGGTATATTAAAAGGATTCTATAGAGAACTGGGCAATCAATGATTAGGGATGATAGAAGGAGAATTGATGCCTTTGGTGCTGGAGAAGAGTACTGAATATACCACGGACTTCTAGAATAAATAAGTTCGTCCTGGAGAGGGTGAAGCCAGGCTGCTCCTTGGAGGCAAGGATTCTGAGGCTTCATCTGACATGCTCTGGACATGTTTCAAGGCAGGACCAGTCCTTGGAGAGGGATGTCATGCTTGGGAGGGTGGAGGGACAAGGGCAAGAGAAGAAGACCATGAATGAGATGGATTGATTCAGTGACTGGGGTAATGGGGGTAGGTGTGTCAGAGACAATAAGGAAGATAAGGGATAGAGCAGGGTTTAGGGCTGTTATACATAGGGTCACTATGAGTTGCAGGTGACTCGGTGGCACATAACAACAAAAATATATCATGATTATTTGGGATTTCTTTTCTGGAGTGGGCTCCAAAGTGGTTCAATATACAAAAGTCAGGTAACATTCATCAAGGTCAACTGGTACACACAGTCCATAAAGATGCTCTTCTACATCATACTCTGGTGAGTAGTGATTGCAGTCTTAAAACCTTGTGAACTACTGTCTCTCTTTATCTGGACCAAAGAAGAAGGAAGAAAAGCAAAGATTCAAGAAAATAAATTCAAAAAAAAAATTCAAAAAAAAAAAAAAAAGAAAATAAATTCGCCTACTACTGTTCACCACTCTTTAAGGAGTCACAGTAGAAAGTCCTAGATAGCGTATGGAGAAAAGAGGAACAAAATTCAAATGCATAACAAAGATCAGGCTTACTGGGCTGAATGGTGGAACCCCTGAGACTATGCCCTTGAGTCACTTTTCTAATTTGGGACAAAACTCACCCCTGTGGTTCAACTGTGTAGGCTTGTGAGGTAAACCAAAGCACTACACTCACTCCTTAGAAGTAGCTAACCACATAACACCAAAGGGACATCATTTTCCCAAGGATAAGGCCCAGAAAGCAGGTAGGAGTAAAAGAAAAGGATGAGGAAGAGTACAGTAACAATGTGCTAAAATAAAATGTACATGAAGGTAGAATAGAGATGTCAATTTGCTTGGTAAACTTTCACTCAAATCATAATAAAAAAAGAAAAAAATTCTTCCATGTTCTCTTTCCCATTAATAAAGGGGGGGGAGCTACATGACCATCTCAATGAACACAGAGAAGATATCTGACAAAACCCAACATCTTTTCAGGATTAAAAACAAAACACCACTCAACAAACTAGGAATGGAAGGGAATTTCCTCAGCCTAATAAAGGGCATCTACAAAAAAATTTATAGTTCCCTTACATGCCTTTTAAATCTGGAACTGAAATCACCCAAGCAATTCCATTCTCAGTCAAACAATAGACAGGCCTGCAAGGTAAATAGTCACACTAGGGAGGTACTCAGTCCTCAGAACAATCAATCATGGAAGATCAAAAAGACAGCATTTGCCCAAGGACAAAGCTCAGAAGCCAGGAAGGGGTAGGACAGAAGGATGAATGGAAACAGGAAGCACATGGAGGAAGTGGGAAGTTATAATGGGGGGACTGTAATCTATGACACAAAACATAGCCGTGTAGGAATTGTTTAATTTCCATTTATTTGCTCTCCCAAAACAACAAAACCCCTTATAACTAATTTGTAAAAAAAAAGAAAATTTTCCCTCTAAAATCAGGAACAAGACAATGATGACATTGCTGACAATTTCTACTTAATATTGTACTGAAAATTCTATTCAGGCATGAAGAAGGGCATCCAGAATGCAAAATAAGAATACAGCTATCTCCACTTGCAAATTACATGATCTCATATGTACAAAACCCTAAAGTCTACACAAACATTTGTGGTTGTTGTTGTTGTTACGTACCATCAAGTCAACTATAATTCAAAGTAACTCATGACACATATAAACCTTACCCTCTCCCACACAATCCTCATGATCTCTGATACGCTGGATCTCACTGCTATAGTCATTGTGTGAATCCATTTTGTTAAGGATTTTTCTCTCTATGACCTTCACCTTTCCCAGCATGTTGTCTCTCTCCAAGGACTGGCCCCTCCAGACAACATGTGAGATAAAGTCCCACCATCCAGGCCTCTAAAAAGTGTAACCTGGTCATACTTCCTCCAAGACAGACTTGTTTGTTCTTTTGGCAGTCTATGGGATGTTCAGTACTTTTCTCCAATGATTCAAATGCTTCAATTCTTCTTCCATCATCCTTATTCACTGTCCAACTTTCAGGTGCAAAGGAAGCAACTGAAAATAACATGGCTTGAAGCATGCACATGCTTTAAACTAACATCATTACTCTTTAGCATTTTGGAGAAGTTCTTGACAGCAGATTTTCCCAAAGTAACACATCTTGTGATTTACTAACACAAAGCATCAGACCTCATAAATTCACTTTGTAAATTTGCAGGGTACAGACCAGAATATTACAAAACTGCTGTATTTCTAACAGTAGGAATGAGGAAAGTGAAAGTGATTAAAAGGGCCAAACAATAAATTGCTGTTTTTGTTAAGTGCCATGCCATTGAGTCGTAGGAGACTCATAGCGACCCATGAACGAAAGTCCTGGACACCTGTATAACTTTCGTCCTTTCTCCAGGTTCATGGGGTTTCCCGAGGCAAGCTTTTATGGAAGTGGATGCCACTCCTGCTTCCAAGATTAAACAATAAATAGTTATAGATAAAGTTAACAAAAGAGGTATAAGTAAAACTTATATTCAGAAAACTACAAAACACTGCTGAAAGACATTTTAGAAACCTTAAAGAAATAAAAGGCATTCCCTGTTCAAGGACTTAATATTTAGATAGCAATGTTTAAATTGTCCTACAAACTCAGTACAATCCCTATAAAAATCCTCAAGTGCCAAGGTAATTATAAAATCCATTTGGAAATTCCAAGGACTCAGAATAGTAAAAAATATTTGAAAGGGAAGAATAATGTTAAAGGACTCCCATTTCTCAATTTTAAAACTTATTACAAGGGATGTGCAGGACCCTAGCCCCATCCAGTTACACCTGAGCAAACCCACTGTTGCCAACCATCGCTAACCAGGAATGGAGATCCCACCGACCCCCTATCCAGGAGCTTCAGTGGCTAAGAATTGCATCAACTACCAGCAAGGGACACTCATACCTACACAAAGTGTTTCTCGTGCAGACAGTCAAATGAACTAGCAGGGAGGATATTCCAAAACAGGACCTAAGCATAGCCTTACATTTTCAGTGGAAGAAACTATCCAAAAACAAGTTACAGTGAACTGCACAGCAGAAGTACTTTGCTCTCCAGTTGGACAAGATATTGTACCAGAAGCCAACTTTACATTTGAAGGAGAAATTGGAAAGAACCCAGATAAAGAAGATAATGCATTTTATCAAAGTCCATGAAGGAACCACTGTTGTTGTTGTTGTTATGTGCCATCGAGTC
>NW_006399881.1:4776015-4782336 GCF_000299155.1 Elephantulus edwardii
TTCCTTCAGAGCAATTTGAACTTCCTCCTTCATCCCCATAGGCTCTTGGTCATATGTCATTTCATGAAATTCTTCTGTGTCAGCCAATTCCTTCCGATACACTAGAAGCACAAAATATCCCAGATAGTTTTGGAAGTGTATCACCACAAATTAAGCCAGTTCAACATTTTTTGTTTTGCTTTGTTTTTTTGCCAGTTCAACATTTAGCCTGGGTTGCCTGTGGTTATAGAACATGGCATAATTTTACTGAAAATACATGGTAGAAAATGGTAAAAATTCAAACTGTCAAGCAAGCACACACATTAAATGACATTAATAATTAAATTGTTGTTGTTGTTGTTTGGTGCCGTCGAGTCGTAGACGACTCACAGCGACCCTATGAATGAAAGGCCTGAGCACTGTTCGTACATAGAGTTTCCGGAGGCAAGCCGTTTCGGAAGTGGATGCCTCTCCTGCTTCCAGGCTTATTTTAGTCGCGAAGCTCCAGCCAGCACTGTCCACCATGCGTACCCATTACCACGACTGGCACATCACTGTCACAGTCTTCAGCATCACAGCAACGACGAGTTACCTCTGTACAGCAACACACAGACCAGTGTTATAGCACCTAAGAATGTTTGATTAGACTACACCATTCTGCTCCATGACATTGCAACTCAGGAGGTTATTCCTTGGCAAATGCTATTTCTCTGGCACCCACAATATGGCACTAAAGTGAAGCCTAACTGCCGTCTGCCAAAGGAACACAGCTGGAATAAACCAAGTACCGAAAACTGGGATGAAGTGTTAACACGCTTACTGATGATGTCTCTGACAGTCTGCATTTACACCCAATTTAATCCAAAAGTGTCGCTTTGGATAAATGCCTTGATTACACTACAGTAGAGAAGTATATTGAGAAGTATCTCTGTGGAAAGACATCTTAATGACAGTATAGTCCAATGTATAATCCAAAATAAAAACCTTCAACCCTAGCCTTGGGGGAAAATAAACCCCAAAAAGAAAAAAGAAAAAAAAACCACCCCAAAAACCCACCATTATTACAAACCTACAGTCAACAGGACAGTGTGGCACCAGCATATAGATCAAAGGAATAGAACTGAGAGTCTAGAAACAAACCCATTTTTCTAGATAAACTGATTTTCACAAAAGTGCCAAAACCTCTCAATGAGGAAAGAATAAAAGAAAAGTCTTTTCAACAAATAGTGCTGGGGCACCTGGATGTCCAGATTCAAAGGTCAGTGAAAGAGAGGAAGACCCTCACCAAGCTGAACTGACACAGTGACTGTAACAATGGGCTTGAGCATATCCAAGATCATGAGGAAGGTGCAGTACAGGGCAAGGTTCACATCTGGTGCTCCTCGGGTCACTAGGAGTCTGAGTCAATGTAAGGGCACCTAACAACAACAGCAACAAACCAAAACCAAAACCAGCCCACAGCTGTTGAGTCAACTCTGACTCAAAGGAACCCTGTAGGACAGAGGAGAATTACCCTTTCAGGTTCTCAAGGCTAGAAATCTTAACAGAAACCTCCTCTTTTCTGCATAGAACAGTTGGTGGATCTGAATGGCCAACTTTTCAGTTAGCAGTACAACACTTAAACCACTGCACCACCAGCAGCCCCTTCCCCAGCACCTCATATATTACTTCAAAATGGCAAGAATAACAACTATGATACTCTTTCAAGAAAACACAGACGTAAATCTCCTTGGCCTTGGAGTAGGCAACAGTGTCTTCGAAATGGCACAAGTTAACAAGTAACAAGGCACAAGTAAAAGAAAATTAGATGAGACTTGCTCAAACAACTTGTGCTTCAAAGGATTCCATCAGTAAAATGAGAAGACAACTCACATAAATGGGGAAAAACTTTGCAAACCATGTATCTAATGTAACTAAACCGTGTAACTGAAAAAATTCAAACATATCAGTTCCGTTGGTTTGAGTCAGTTGTAACTCATAGAGACCTGCAGGACAGATTCTTTATAGAAGCAGACTTCTACTCACAAAAACTTCTGCACAGATGTTCACAAAACAGACTGCCACAGCTTTTCTCAACTGACCCCCAGGGTTTCCAGGGCGGTAAATTCTTACACACGCAGACTTCCACAGCCTTCCTCACATGCTGTGTCACAGAGTACAAAGGGCTTGAACCACCAATCATTTGGTTAGCAGCCGAGTGCTAACCACTGTGCCACTAGAGCACCTTGAAAAAGTAATATTCAGAATATGTAAAGAACATTTATAACGCAGCAATAAAAAGACAAACATAGGAGCAACAATTTAAAAAAAAATACCACATAACTTGGAAGAGACTAAAGAGCATTATGCTGAGTAAACTCAGTCTCATCAGGACAAATACTACCTAAGACCATTATTGTAAAAACAGAAGGATAACTAGTAAAACATGTATGGCGACCCCAGGGGGTTAGGGGTGGAAGCAGAGGGGTAAGGATGGGTAGGGGTGGGTGGAGGGAGGGTGTGAAGGAAAGGGGAAGGTAATGATGCGTATGGTCCATCGGTGATTAATTTTATCAAACATGTATGGGAATGATTGTATGAAACACAATGTGAATGAAGAATAGTGTGAAACACAATGTATATGAACTTTGTAAGCAATATAAAAGAAATTTTTATAAAAAGACAAGCAAATAGAGAAGGGACACTCTGGTGGCCTAGTGGCAAGAAGATGTGTTGCAAATCTGAAGGTATGGGGTTTAAGGCCACCAGCTGCTACTTCAGAGAAGGATGAGAAATCTCCTTCAGTGCGATTAACCATCTCTGAAAACCCACTGGATGGTCAGCTATGGGTCGATTCTGACTTGATGATACACAACAACAAAAAGCAAATTGAAAATGGGCAAAGGTTGTGAACTGGCATTTCTCCATGATATACAAATGATCAATAAGCATATGAAAATAAGCACAAGATCATTAGTAGCCATTAGCCATTAGCCCTGACGCATATAAAAGATGCCACTTCACAACTGCTGATGACTAAAAGCAAAACAACAGAACGTAGCTAAGTGTGGGCAAGGATGTAGAGAAATTAGAAGTCTCATACATTGTTGGTGGAAATGTAAAATGCAGCTACTCTGGAAAACAGTCTGGCAGTTCCTCAAAAGGTTAAAAATAAGAGTTACTGTATGCATAGGCTGACAGGTGTGATGAATGGGTATGCGTAGCGAATAAAACGACACCATGACCATATAGGCTTGGCAGAAGACATGTCTACATATTTATTTGTATGTACTACAAATAGATTCAGGCATATAGCAGAACAAATGGGAGGCAAAACGATGGCTATTTCTTAGCTATAACCAAATACCTCGATGATTCCCTCTATGGGTCAGTTCTGATTTGATGGTACACAACAACAGCAAGGGGAAGAATGCAAAAACCACTACACTCAAACTCATTGCCCCTGACTAGGAACTGACTCATGGCTGACCCGCCAGCAGGTTTTCAGAATCTGTAAATCACGCAGGAGGAAAGTGGCCATTCTTTCTCCCTCAGAGCAGCTGGTAGATTTAACTCACTTGCATTTAGTTTGGTAACACAATTCTCTACTCACAAGGCCACCAGAGAGTCAGTCACAAAAGACCATATATTGTATGATACATAAAATGTCCAGAAAAGGTGATCCATAAAGATAGAATGTAGATTAGTGGTATCAGGGGCTCAATGAATGGGGAGTTTATTTTGAGGTGATAAAAATACTCTGGAACTAAATACGGATGATATTTGTACAATCTTATGAATAAACCCCAAACTACTGAATTTTACACTTCAATATAGTGAACTTTATGGCATATGAATCATACTGCATTGTGTAAGTACAGAGTGTGTTGCTTTGTTAACTGAGATTGAATCGGCCACCAGGTGGAAAAGAAAGGCAGTCTCCTCCTGTAAAGTGTTTAAATATCTGAGAAGGAAGCTGAAGCAACAGAATTTTTTTTAAAAGCCCAATTCCTCCAGGTGGTTCTAATGCTAGAACCACTTCTCTAAGGTTATACCAAGAAGAGAATTGCTGAAGTATGTGGAATTGCTGAGGTGTGCTTATGTGAATTTTTAGCTATGAGACTGTTGCCAGAGGGCTTTCTAACAAGATTATAACTATTTATGGCCCTTCCATAAAAGGTCCTTTGAAAAAGGACTGTTGCAGTTGCTAACAACACTTGTTTTATTACCCCAGTTGAAAGATAAGGGAGCTGCAGCCACTTACCCAGTCGCAGGGCTGCTGCTGGCTCGCTCCAGAGCCTGTGCTCCCCACCATCTCTATGTTTCAGTCTCTCCCTTTACAAGTGTTACTTTTGTCAAGCGTGACAGAACATTACTCACTAGCTCACTGACATCATTGAACTACGGCACCAGCAATATTTTCAGCTCTATGTAGCCCATCTAGGAAGCCCTGGTAGTACAGTGGTATAGTGCTTGGCCACAAAACAAAAGGTCTCCCATCCAGCAGCAGAGAGAAAGATTTGGTAATCTGCTCCTGTAAAGATTACAACCTGGAAAATTCTATGAAGTATTGTGTTTCTGTCACATAGGGTCACTATTGGCTTAACAGCACCTAACAACAATATATCCCATCTGGTTCCCACTAGGATATTAGATTCAACCTCAGTTCAAAAGGAGGGAATGATAATGGACTTCTGAATGCTGGAGTTAGCTAAGCTCATAAACTGGAGTTGGGTTTTCAAAGCAAACATAAACATCAAATTAAGGGGGCTCCTAAATATTTACTAGTGGGTTAACTCTCAAGTGTCAAATGACAACTGAGAATTTACCAAGCTTATAAAAATTAATCTGTTCCTATGTACCTCACTATTGGCCAATAGGCAATATCATGATAGATGAAAAAAAAAAGATTGAAATTGTCAATTATTTCATCGTGCTTGGAACCACAGTCAACACCCTCAGTACTAGCAGTCAGGAGATTGGAAGATGTATAGTGCTGTGAAAGTTAGCTGTCAGGGACCTCTCTCCAAATTACTCAGGAGCAATGATGTTAGTTTAAAGACTGAGGTGCACTTGATTGAAGACACAGTCTGTCCAGTCATCTGCTATGTATCTGAAAGCTAGACAATGAATAAGGATAACAAGAGAAGTGCTGCATTTGGGCTGTGGTATTGGGGAAGAGTGATGACTATCCCATGGACTGCCAAGAGAACAAAAAATACATCTTGGAGAAAGTGCAATGAGATTGCTCGTTGGGAGCAAAGATGGTGAAGCTTCATCTCACATATTTCGGACATATTGTTAGGAGAGGCTATTCCTTGAAAAGGGATATCATAGTTAGAAAGGTGGAGGGTCAGTGAAGTAGAAGATGACCCTCAACAAGATGAATGGATACGGTGTCTGCAACAATGGATCCAACTGTGTCAAGGATGACATAAGGATGTTATATGTAAGGAGAGGGTTCAGATCTATTGTTCATAGTATCACTATGAGTCATACTCAACTCAACAATACTTAACAACATGGGCCTGGGAAAGGTAGAGGGTCAGTGAAAGAGAAGGTGACCCTCAGTGAGATGGACTGACACAGTGAGTGCAATAATGAACGGGTTTGAGTGTGACAGAGATCATGAGGGAGGCACAAGATAGGTCAAGATTCAGATCTGGGTTCAGATCGGAGTTGCAGTTGACTCGACAGCACCTAATATGTACCAAGACACAGGCAAGATAGCCTAAGGATTTCAGAAGTCTCAAGCAGGGCTCCCACTCTCAAAAGGTCGGAGTATTGAGAAAGAAAACCTAATGTAAATGAAAGAAGTGGTGGTAACACAACAGTTAAGTGCTTAGCTGCTTACTGAAAAGTCAGCAGCTTGAAGCCCCAAACCACACCACGGGTGGGTGGTAAGACCTGGCAATCTGCACCCCTACAGATACTATAGCCTAGGAAACTGATTGGACAGTTCTGTCACAATAGGTCACTATGAGTCAGAATTGACTCCATGGCACATAACAGTTGTGCAAATGATACACAGCATTTACAAGTGATATGATTTCAAAAGGCAGCACAGGATGACAAAGCAAAATATTACAATGAAATGTGCAAGGACCTGGAGTCAGAAAATCAAAAGGGCCGAACTCGCTCAGCTTTTCTTAAGCTCAAGGAACTGAAGAACAACTTCAAACCTCGAGTTGCTATAATCAAGGATGCGTTAGGCAGAATGTTAAATGATCCAGGAAGAATTAAAAGAAGATGGAAAGAATATACTGAGTCACTGTACCAAAAGGAATTGGAAGACACAGAAGAATTTCATGAAACAACATATGAGCAAGAGCCTATGGTGATGAAAGAAGTTCAGACTGCTTT
>NW_006399881.1:4783726-4835772 GCF_000299155.1 Elephantulus edwardii
AACAACAACAACATGATTATGAAGAATAATAAGAAAAAAAAAGAATAATAGGAGCTGCATCACTGGATTTGGTAAATTTGACATTTCTTTCCTGTCCTGACTCTAGGAATCTAAGACATAAGGATAGCTTTGTGGCCCTAAACAAAAACACAACATTCTCCCTGGTTGTGGCAGCCAGCCTCTAGGACAGAGTCCAATGATCGTGGCCCACATTCTTGTGTGGTTCTCTCCCACAATGAATACAGCTGACCTGAGACACCAAAAGGACATTGCAGAAATGGTGTACAACTCCACCAGTTAGGTCACAAAAGACTCGGCAACTTCCACCTTGCTCTCCCTCGGATCACTGGCTCTCTCTTGGATATCTCTGTGGAAGCAGCCCTATGGGGAGATTATGGTGAGGAACTGAGGCTTCTTGCCAACTCTGTAACTGAGCCACCCTGGGAGCGGATCCTCTAGGGATAAACACGCCTTCAGATGTCTGTACTCATGGTCAGCATCTGGCCCACACCAGCTAGCTAAGCTGCTCTTCAATTCCTGGTGTACAGAAACTGTGAAATATTCATATTTGCTGTTAGAAATAAGTGAAGGAATTTCCAAGAGATGAGAATAAACAGGAAGCTCAAGCCAGATCAGAGAGGGCTTCCAGGATTAGAGGTTTAAATGGTACACCACAGTGAGCCCTTAGTAAAACTGGCTAGGGAAGGAGGGCATCATTAACTACTTATTATTATTATTATTATTATTATTATTATTATTATTATTCTAGTTTATTTACAAAATTCAAATACTGTTTTCCAGGACAGATTCTTCCAATTTCCCTCACCCCCCCCATCAAATTGTACAACCCCATCATTAATCCGCCCTTCCCCCTGCACATCCCCATCCCTCTGCATCCACCCCCCTCCCCAATCATTCTATAATAAGGGTTTTGTATAATATTTGTCCTTGGGGGACTGAGTCAGTTCGCTCAGCATAATGCTCTCCCATCAGAGGGCATCATTATTGAAGTGAGCAGGGCTCATGCTAATCAGAGCAATTTCCTTCTTCCCAGTTTTATTTGTTTTTACTTCTTGTGTCATTTGAAGAAAGGACCTGTTCTTTATAAATGTTTGAAAGAACCACGGAAAGCAAGCAGGGGACACAATGTATACTTTAGATAATTATTAGAATAATTCAGTCAGCAGGGAAGCTACAGTAGCCTGGTGGTAAGGAGCTGCACTGCCAACCAAAAGGCATGTGGTTCAAATCTACCAGCTGCTCCAAGGGAGAAAGATGAGCAATCTCCTCCTGTGTGATTTACTGCTCTGGAAACATGCTAAAAGGTCAGCTATGGGTCAGTTCTAACTCAAAAGCACATAACAACGGTCAGTAGAAGGTACAGTGAAGGCAGAGTTAACAGTGCTGACGGAGTGACCGGAGGGGCACAGGGAATGGGACATGCAATGGGTAACTCACACAAGAGGAGGAGTGACTTCCAGATTTCTGCTTGGGCCACCACCTGGAATGAATGATGGTATCATTCATCAGGCTGCTGCTATGTGCTGTCAAACTGACCCCGACTCACTCTGGGAGAGTAGAACTGCTCCACAGGGTTTCCTAAGCTAAACTTTGTATAGGAACAGATTGGCAGGTCTTGTCTCACAGAGCAGCTGGTAGGTTTGAACTGCCAGCTTCTTGGCCAGCATCCCAGCATTCAGTCATTGCATGTCCTTATCATTCATCATGCTCACTGCTATCAAGTTCATTCTGATTCACGGAAATACTCTATCAAGTTGCCAAGATTATAAATCTTAACAGAAGCAGACTATCTCATCTTTCTCCCATGGAGCGACTAGTGCATTCAAACCACAGACAACTCATTACACCGCCAGGGTTCCTTCTTATCATTTGTCATCAACTCAATACAACTCATTGCTGTCAGGTTGGAACTGGCTCCTAGCTGACTCTTCAGTGTGTTTTCAAAGGGTGTGAATTGCAGAGGCGAAGACTGCCCTTCTTTCTCCCATGGAGCCTCTGGATCGGAGCCACTTGCCTTTGGGTTGGCAGTGCAACTCCCTACCAACTAGGCCACCATAGCTCACTTACCATTTGTTACAGGAAGAGGAAAAGCAAGGAATTGTGTTTAGCTGATAGTAAGAGGCTCAAGAGGCCTTTTGTTTATAGGGTAGCTATGAGTTGTGCTCGACTCAAAGGCAATCAACAACAACAGCAACAAGAAGAGACTCAACTACAGCAGTTCAAACACAAGATGTTCTCTCATGTATAAGAAATCCTGAGTATAATGGAGTATTTTATATTTTCTGGTGGGCCTTTCTTCATGAATTTACTGGGAAGGGTGGAGGGTTGGTGAAGGAAAGGAAGACCCTCAACAGGTAAATCGACACAGTGACTGCTGCAATGGGCTTTTGGGTGTCATGAAATGTGAGGATGGCACAGGACAGGACAGGGTTCAGATCTGTTCATAGAGTTGCTATATGTCTTACTCGACTCAACAGCACTTAATAACAACAAAAACAGTGGTGTAGTTTGTAGAAAGCTGAACTTCTAACCTAAAGGCTGAAGATCTACCAGCTGCTCAAAGGGAGGAAAATGGGCAATTTCCTGTGTGATTTAAAGCCTCAAAAACACAATGGAGGGTCAGCTATGAGTTGGTTCCAATTACAACAATGAAAACCACAGTTTGGTTTCTTAAATAAACTAGCCAGCTATCAGTCTGTAGCTTTCCCTGGTTCAACCCTAGCATATAAACTCTAGAACAACAACAAAATCCAAGTCCACTGCTAAGCTTGTCTACTTCAACACTTTGCTCTGTCCTCACTAGAGCCTCCCTGTGAAGTAACCTGTGTTTCAGCTGCAAAGAAGTGTACAGTCTTCCCAAGCTCTCCATGCTTGGCATTTCTAATGCTTCCATATTTGATCTACCTGGAATTCTCCTAATCTCCTCCAACTACTTGAAATCCTAGTTCCAAGGCCCAAACAAGCCCACCTCCTTCTGAAGTCTTTCCTGCTCTCCATGTAGACAGAATGGCCCACTCTCACCTGTTTTCCCATAGTCTTTTATTCATAATCCCAGTAGCCTATCACATTAAGTAGCCTTTTCTTTCATTAGGCTGCACACTCTTTAACAGTTACGACAAATATTAAAGAATTAGGTCTAACTGGATGATGTGTTCAGCACTATATGGTTTATAATTAATGATACCAAACAAAATATATATGAACAGTTGAATGGAAAACCAATTTGCTTTGTACATTTTCACCTAAATCACTTTTTTAAAAAAATACCAGTGTACTTACAAAGTTCATATAGATTGTTTTTCACAGAAGACCTTTCCCTTTTCCTTTAAAATCACATTTTTTTAAAAAAGAAAGCAAAATCCATCCATTAAAAGTGTTCAAAAGCTTAAAAAAATTCACAGAACACACCAAACAGAAATCCCATATGGGGATATATTGTCCTCAGAACTAGATCTCAAAACAACAGTGTCAACTCTTACCTCCGGAGATAGACGGTTTCCTCATCTTCTGTATTACAAAACTTGTGAGCATGTTTGGCAGCATCAATGACACGAGATCTATCCCGGGGCCTCATGGGTAACTTCTCTAACTGACAGTCTGAAAGAATGGAGAAAGATTTGGACACTAGTTGTGGTTGTTTTAGAGGCTATAAACTGCATGGGAAGAGACTGCCCATCCTTCTCCCTTGGAGTAGCTGGTGGATTCGAACTGTATGCCTTTGGGTTGGCAGCACAATGCCTTACCACAAGGCCACCAGAGTTCCCTCTGGTCACTAAAGACACTGGAAAATACCCTGGGGCAATCAGAAGCTTCCATCAGGGACCTTGCTATGTTAATTTTTAAAAAACCGTACTTGCTATTTTACTCAAAGCTCAGCATTGATTTTCCCAATTCAAAATGAAGTGGTGTCAGGAGATCTGGATTTTGGTTCCAACTCTGTTAGTGCCCTTGTAATCCTTGACAAATCATTATCTCTTTCTTAATCTCTCCCCTCATTTGAAAGATTTGTGAGTTGCTGTTGAATTGATTCTCTTAGTAACTCAGAGTAGAACTGTCCCAGAAAGTTTTCAAGGGTGTAATCTTTCAAAAGAGAATTGTCAGGCTAATCTTCCAAGGCATCTCTGGGTGGATTCAAATCATCATTTTTTTAACTGTTTATGCCACCCAGGGACTTCTATTTGAAAGCCCTTCTTCCCAGCACTGCAATTCAAATTTTCTATGATTGCTTCTGTGACTATCGTACACTTTATGTTATAACACACCCATGGCAGAGGCAAGCAAGCATTCTGGAATGTTTGTAAAGAAAACATTGGGAAAGATGAAGTGCTAACAAGCAAGAGGGCGAGTCAGAATCAATACCCAGAGCAGGAAAGTTATCTACCTCAGATGGAACTTGAATCTGAAAACATACAGGAAACAAATAGTTATAAGGCAGATGGAAAATTGATGTGATGCAAATTAAGTACCCTAAAAGGTCATGGCCAAAGTCAAGTGATCAGAATGATTTATTTAGGTTCAAGGTAGACGGAGAACACTAGATAATTCACAAGTTAACTCATTTATTCTTCATAGCAATCTGCTTATTTTATTTATTCCTATTTTAAAGACGAGGGAACAGATGCTTTGAAAGGATAAGAGATTTACCAGGAATCTAGTAAGAAGTAGGACAAGAATTCAGATCCAGCTGCCAATAATTCAAAGCTCATGCTCTTTCCACCACACCTCCTTGATGTTCATTAATTTATGTCATAAACACGTGAGGGTCACCTATGTGCCAAGTACTATTTTAATACTGTATAAGCAAACAGTAAACAAAGTCTGTGTATTGATGAAGGGTACCTTATTGTCAAAGCAATGGACTTTACAAATACTTTTTTTTTTATCAAGTTGTTGTTGTTATGTGCCATCAAGTCACCTGTGACTCATAACAATACTTTAAAAAAAAAGACATAAATGTATGATTTCTGATAGTGTCAAGTGCTAACGAAAAATTCAGGTAGAGTCAGAAGGTAAACAATGATCTCATAAATAAGTGCTACCAAGAAAAAGTAGGCAAGTTAAAAAGGTAAAGACAATAGGGACGCTGTTTTAAATAAGGTAGGCAGGGAAGAGTGCTCTGAGAGAGTGTCATTTAAGCAGAGACTGGAATGAAGTGAGAAGCACTGAGGAATACAAAATATCTGAAGCAGGAACATTTTCTTTTTTTATGGTGGAGAAAAGCCAAGAAGGCCTTTGTGGCTGAAATACAGTGAGTAGGAAGAGTAGTTGAAGTCTGAGAGGCAGTGAGGGGCCTGATTATGCAAGGAGGGAACCGGTCCTTGGAGAAGAGTGGAAGGACAGCACAGGAGAGGAAGACCCTCAATGAGATGGACTGATTCAGTGACTGAGGTAATGGAGGTAGGTGTGTCAGAGACAATAAGATTGGCACAGGATAGAGCAGGTTTAGGGCTGTTGTACATAGGGGTGCTATGAGTCACAGGCACATAACATCTATAGACTCTGGTTTTATTCTAGATATTATAAGACCCTGACAGTAAAAAAAAAAAAATCAAAGATACTGGCAAAATCTACTGTCAAGGACACTTTCTCATAGCTCTAAGGAGTAATGAGAAGATAGAAAGAGTACACAGAAGTCATTGTACCAAAAGGAATTGGTATACACAGAAGAATTTCATGAAACAATGTATGAGCAAGAGCCTATGGTGATGAAGGAGGAGTTCAAGCTGCTCTGAAAGAACTGGCAAAAAAACAAGGCCCCAGGAATTGCTGGCACACTAATTGACATATTTCAACACAGGTGCTGCCCAGGATATGCTCACCAAGTTGTGCCAAAAAATCTGAAGGACACAATCCCAGAGGTTCGCAGTTCGAATTCCCCAGATGCTCTGCTGGAGAAGGAGGGACAATCTCCTCCTGTACCAGTCAGGTCTGATTTGATAGTACACACAAAAAAAATAATAATGAATTTTTTTAAAAAATTTAGGGGACAACCACCTGGCCAACTGACTGGAAGAGATCTATATTTGTTCCCATTCCAAAGAAAGGTGATCCCACAGAGTGTGGAAATTATCGAAAAGTATTGTTGATATCACATGCAAGCAAGATTCTGCTAAAGACCCTCTCCTCTCCTCCCCACTCCTCCCCTCCCCTGGACAATGACTAGGGAAAGAGAGTTGATGCCTTTGAGCTTTGGTGCTGGAGAACAGTATTGAACATACCATGGACTGCTAACAGAACAAACAAGTTCGCCCTGGAGAGGGTGAAGCCAGGCTGCTCCTTGGAGGCAAAGATTCTGAAGCTTTGTCTGACATACTTTGAACATGTTGCAAGGCAGGATCAGTCCTTGGAGAGGGACACCATACTTGGGAGTGTGGAAGGACAGCACAGGAGCAGAAGACCCTCGATGAAATGGATCGATTCTCCATCACTGGGTTAATGGGGATAGGTGTGTCGGAGACAATAAGATTGGCAAGGGATAGAGCAGGGTTTAGGGCGATCATACATAGGGTCGCTACAACAACAAGTAATGACATCAGTTTAAAGACTAAGGTGTGCTTGATTCAATCCATGGTCTTTTCATTTACTTGTTCTGTATGTTAAAGTTGGACAGTGCATAAAGATAGAAGAAAATTCAATGCCACTGATTTGTGGTGTTTAAACTTCTTTAAACCTTGAACTGAAAATCTCCCCATGATCACCTTTTAACAGAAAAATAGAGCAGTATACAAAACAAAATGTATTACCAACAAGGATGGTACACTTCCTATGTGGGACCAAAAAAGGCAACATTTACTTTCAAGAGGAAAAGACTAAAGAACTGGAAACAAAATAACCAGAACACAATGAAACATTGTAGAAACAGACTGATACATTGTAGAAACAGAACTGTTGCAGAAACAATGTATACAGAAATTATCAAATGGAAACCTAAATTAGTTTGTAAAGTTCCATCCAAAACACAGTAAATTGTTATTATAAAAAAATATTCTGTCCCACCAAAAAAATACCCCTATGTTCTAGAAAATAATTTGTTCTGAAAAAGAACATAACTATGGCTTTTGTGCAGAAAACAGACTAGGAGAGACAAGAACGGAGAAAGGGAGAGTAAAAGAATTGTGCTAATCCAGGTGAGAGATCATAGTGGCTTGGATCAGAATGGTAGAAATGGAGGTGGCCCTAAGTGGTCAGAATGGACAGATTTTTGATGAAGCATAAAAAATAATAAAATAAAAAATAATTCCAGGGGTTTTGATCTGAGCTACCTATGCATTGTGGTACCTCTCACTGCAATAGGGAAGGCTATGAAAAGAGTTAAGTAGAGGGACAGGGATCACTGATTTCATTTAGAGTGGATCTATGTGCGAGGATTTGGTGGTGGCCTAATGGTAAGAAGCTGCATTGCAATCCAAAGACAGGCGGTTTGAATCCACCAGCTGCTTCACAGGGCAGGACAAAGATGGGCAATCTCCTCCCATGCAATTAACTGATTCTGAAAACCCGCTGGAGGGTCACTGTGCAATCCCCTCCTGTGTGAGTAACTGCCTCCAAAAATCCGCTGGAGGATCTGATGGGCAGTCTCCTCCAATAGGATTAACTGCCTCTGAAAATTTGCTGCAAGGTCAGCCATGGGTCAGTTCTGACTCCATGGCACACAGCAGCAACAACAACAACGTGTGAGAGGCTTCTTTAACATTCCACTGCAGATATTAGGTCCAGGCTTAAAATGAAAACCTGGGAGTCATCTATACGTGGTGTTGTTAGGTGCCGCCAAGTCGCCTACAGCTCATAACAACCCCATGAATGACAGATCTGAGAATTGCCCCATCCTTGTCATCTTTGATATACTTGAGCTCATTGTTACAGTCACCATGTCAATTCATTTAGTTGAGGGTCTTCCTCTCTTTCACGGACCCTCGCCCTTTCCAAGTACGATGTCTTTTTCCAAGGACTAGCCTCCTCCTAACAAAAATGCCCAAAGTGTGTGAGAGCAAGGTTCGCCCTCTTTGCCTTTAAGGAAAACCTGGTAGCACTTTCTTCAATATAGGTGGTATTTAATGCTTGGGATTTGTTGAGAGGACTTAAGTAAACCAGAGAATCGAGAATACAGGTGCCTAAAATGTAAGACAAAGGAAGCAGACACTGAGAAGGGGCAAAATTTGAGGTAGAAGTTAAAATGAGGACACTGTGGAGACTTGGAAAATAACGAGTATGTTTCAAGAAATACGGAGGCGGGGGGGGGGGGGGGGCGGGCAGAAATATGGAGTGATTAACCCTTCAAATACTACCGAGAAGGGATCATAAGAAGCCTGACAACTGGCCAGTGGAACTGGCAACGTGGAGTTCTGTGTGACATGTATGGGCACCCTCTGTGGTGACAAGAATGGTCTAGATGATGAGGTCTGAGTGGGACTAAGATGGCACGGGAAGTGAGGACGTAGAAGACAGCAATAAAGAAGAAATCTTTTTCGTTTTGCTAGAAAAGAAGTAAAGAAATGAGGCTCTATCTAGAGAGACATGTTGGACTAGGGAAGAGCTATGGTCTTTTTAAATTCCCTTGATTGTGGTTCTGAAGAGCGTGGAAGGAGCCGGGGAGGGATACAGGATAATTTTTACAGAAACAGTGAGTCCTGTTTTGAGAGAAGGGAGATCTGGATGTTGTACATGTTGTTGTTGTTATGTGCCGTCGAGTCGCCTGCGACCCTATATCCGCAGCTCTAGAGCCCGCTCTGTCCAGAGCCAGTCTCACCGACTCTGACATGACACACGTACCCACATTGCCCTGGTTACAGTATCAGTTCATCTCATCCAGGGTCTAGAGACTCACAAAGTTAAAGAGCACAGATGCTCTGACGTCAAGGGAGGACGAGCGCGGCGGGTTCTGGCGAAAGCGAAACTTCATCGCGCTTTTCTGTACGACTCGGGAGTCAGAGGAAACCGAAGTTGCGCTCCTTCGCGGCTACTTACCGAGCACCAGGACCATCTGGCCGCACAGACAGTAGTAGACGTGGAGGGGCTTCTCGCCATCGTCATACTCCTCTCTGTCCCGGGTGTCGGAGCAGACTACCGACCGCGACACCACTTTTGGCATAATTCGCGGAAGCTGGGGAGAAAGCAACAGCAAGGATGGTGGGCGCACAAAAATGACGTCACGGGGGCGCGCTGAGAGTTGCCCTTTGGGCTCTCTTAGTCACGTGTCAGTCTTGGCTTTAAGGTCTCATTAGATTAAAATGCAAGGGTGTTCCGCTAAGTTGCTCTGAGGACTCTCCTTTGCCTTCACTTGAATACTCAGGGACTGCTTTGTTAGAAGCATCCTTTAAAAAAAAAAAAAAAAGAAGCATCCTTTATAGTATTTATATATATAGTGTATGTGTGTGTGTAAATATATATATAAATACATTGTGTATATATATAAATAATTTATACACACAAACACACATTTTATATATATGTATATGTATATGATGTATATGTATATGTATATGTATGTATCCACAATCAACACTCTTGCCACCAGCAGCCAGGAAATTAAAAGATGTATTGCATTGGGAAAGTCTGCTGTCAGAGACCTCTCCAAAGTACTGAAGAGCAACAACATCAGTCTGGAGACTAAGGTCCTCTTGATACAGGCCATGGTCTTTGCAATCACTTGTTATGCATCAGAGAGCTGGACAATGACTAGGAAGGATAGAAGGAGAGTGAGTGCCTTTGAGCTGTGGTGCTGGAGAAGAGTATTGAATATACCATGGACTGCTAAGAGAACAAACAGTTTCGTCTTTAAGAGGGTGAAACCAGGCTGTTCCTTGGAAGCAAGGATTCTGAAGCTTCATCTGACATACTTTGGACATGTTGTAAGGAAGGACCAGTCCTTGGAGAGGGATGTCATGCTTGGGAGGGTGGAGGGCAGGCGCAGGAAAGAGGAAGACCCTCGACAAGATTGATTCAGTGACTGGGGTAATGAGGGTAGGTGTGTTGGAGACAGTGCGATTGGCACAGCACAGATCAGAGTGTAGGGCTGTTGTACATAGGGCCGCTATGAGTCGCAGGAGACTTGATGGGGCATAACAACAACAAATAATATAGATACATAGTGTTACAGGTATACAAGGGACTTATGTTACATTTTATGTGCATACTCAAACCTTAGGTGTGTGTTCTGATTTTTACTTTAAAGGCTGTCTTCAGGATGAGTGCATAATGACATAAGATAGCTGGGGTTTTAAAATATGAGTTATGATTCACCTAACATAGACTTTACTTTTGTAAATGCATTGGTTTTTAGTATGTTCACAAAACTAAGCAACTATTACCACTAATTCCAGAATAGTTTCATCATTCCAAAAGAAATTCTCTACCCATTAGCAATCACTCCTAATTCCTCATTCTTTCCAGCAGCAAATCTACAGTCTCTATAGATTTGCCTACTATGGACATTTTCTATATAGAATCATATAACATGTGGTCTTTTGTGAATGGCTACTTTTCACACAGCATGACATTTTCAAGGTTCTTTAATGTACCATGTATCAGTACTTACTCATTTTTGTGTCTGAATTAATGTTCCATTGGATGGACTTACCACGATTTGTTTATCCGTTGATCTGTTGGTGAGTATTATTACTACTTTTTTATTTCATAAAAATACTGCTATGACCATTCATTTACAAAGTTTTGTGAGGACATTTCTTGTCCAGTCTTTTTTATATAAACCTAAGACTAGAATTTCTGGGTCATAGGGTAACACTGTTTAATCTTTTGAGAAATTGCTATTTTCCAAAGAGCTTCACCATTTTACAGTCCACCTATAGTTTATCCCTATCAACACTTTTCATTCCTTTCTTTTTATTCTAGCTATTGTATTGGATATGTAATAGTATTTAATATTTATTTTTATTTACATCAAGGAAAGTGACTGAGAATGAAGAATAATGTTGAACATCTTTTCACATACTTATTGGCCATTTGTCTATCTTCTTTGGAAGAATTGTCTACTCAGATCCATTGCCTATTTTAAATTGAGTTATGTGTCCTTTTTATTGAGTTGTGAAAGGTTTTTAAAATTTTTAATACTAGATAGATTGGTATTTCTTAAGCTGAAATAACTAAAGCGTGAAATCAAGCCTCGAGTTGCAATACTCAAGGATGTGATGGGCAGAATATTGAATGATCTAGAAAGCATTACAAGAGGATGAAACGAGTATATAGACTCAGTGTATCAAAAAGAACTGGCTGGGGGTGGGTTGGGAGGGGAGAAAAGTGGAAATCCAAAGTCTTTGTAAATTTTCATTAAAATTAATAATAATAAAAATTTAAAAAAAATTGGCTACGGGAGCTCTGGTGGCAAGGAACTGCCATGCAATCCCAGAGGTGTGTGGTTCACATCCACCAGATGCTCTGCTGGAGAAGACAGGGCAATCTACTCCTGTACCAGTGGATCTGGCTCAACAGTACACAAGAAAAAACAAACAGAATTGGCTGACACAGAAGAATTTCCAGAAACAACATGTGATCAAGAGGCAACGGTGATGAAGGAGGAAGTGAAGGCTACTCTGAAGGACTTGGCAAAAAATAAAGCCCCAGAAATACTAATTGATTATTTCAACAAACAAGATCCATACAGGGCTAATTGCTGTTGAGCTGAGTATTACTCACATCAACTCTATGAAGAACCGATCTGAACACTGTTCTATCCAGTGTCATCCTCATAAGCTCTCATATACTCAAGGAATAACCACGTCTAGCAACATGCCCAAAGTATGTGAGATGAAGCTTCATCGTATTTGCTTCCAAGGAGCACTCTGTCTGCACCTTCTCCAAAACATATTTCTTTATTCTTCTGGCCATTCATAGGATGTTCAGCACTCTTCTCCAGCACCAATTCACCTGTCATCTTTAGTCATTATGCAGCTGTCAAATGCATAACAAGTGACTGAAAGAAAATATTATGGCTTGAGTCAGGCACACCTTAATACTAGAACTGGCATCATTGCTACTTAGTAATTTGTAGAAGTCCTTGATTACAGACATTCCCAATGCAATATGTCTCCTGGTCTCCTGATTGCTGGTACCAAGTGTATTGACTGTGGATCCAAGTAAGATGAAGTCATTGACAGTCCTTTCTCTGTTCGTCATGATGGGCCTATTCATCCCATGGTAAGGATTTTTGTTTTCTTGACATTGAGATGCAATCCGTACTGAAGACTACAGAGTTCAACCTTCCGCAGCACGTGCTTCAGGTCTTCCTCACTTTCAGCAAACAAGGTTGTGTTATCTCTATAATAAAGGTTATTGATGGGTTTTCCTGCAAAAAAAAAAAATCCATACAAGGCATTTATGTTCTTGCATTTTGATATTAGAATATCACTCTTAAAAAGAACCTTGACATTCTAGTTGGAAAGGACCCATATATACTGTGCAAGGGACATCTTCAGTGCTTGGTGAACACTGACTGACATTCTCTCATGCAATGACCACTGACTAAGGTGTTAATCTACCATGCTGCCCTGTGCTCATGCTGTGGACAAAACCCTGAGTCAGACTAGGTCCTGTGAAGAACAGTGAGGAAGCGTAGCGGGAAGAGGGATGGATTAGGGGCAGGGGAGAGGCAGAGGAGGATGGTCAGAGCTTGCCTCTCTGAAAAGCTGACTCCTGACTCCTAATGACAAGACGGAACTAGTCAAGTACAAGTCTGGCTCAAACTCAAGCTCATTGCTGTCAAGTGAGAACCGACTCGGCGCTGACCCTCCAGCGGGGTTTTTGAGGCTGTAAATTGCCTGTCCATTTTTTCTCTCTCGCAGCCACTGGTGAATTTGAACCTCTGGAGAGCCTTAGGGTTAGCAGGGCAACTCCCTGCAGACTATGCCCCCCAGGGCTTCCTGAAGATCTGGAGGAAAGATTAAAGTTCAACCTAAAGCCACTGTCATCAAGTTGCCGCAACACTACTAAGTACCCTCTATCAAGTTTATAAGGCTGTAATCTTTATGAGGGGAGATTGCCCGTCTAGCTCCCACCACACAACTGGTGGAATCTAACTGCTGACTTTTTTTTTTAAACAGGTCAGCATGTTACACAGCAAGCCACCAAGAGTCCTTCCTAAAGATAAACCAACCAGTCAAACAAACAAAAACCTCTCTGGTGGCACAGTTAAAGAATTTGGCAGCCAAAAGATCAGCAGTTTGAATCCTCTAAGTTACTCTGGAGGGCAAACATGAGACTGGCCCTGTGAAGGCTAACAACCTTGGAATCTCTATGGACAGTTCTACTCTGCCCTACATGGTCACTATAATCCCACAAGATGGCACAGGTATGGTCAGACCACACTCACCAGTATGGGAATAAGCTTAGCATACTTAAGAATGAAAAACTGTGGCCTGGTAAATCCTTCAGCACTTTAAAAGACTGAGATGGATTAGGGTCTTTTTTTTTTTTTTTTTTTGGATTAGGGTCTTGACTTTGACTCTGGGAAAATACAAAGTCTCAGTTGGCTAGGTGGTGGTTAGATGCCATCAAGCTGGAAACCTTCACACACACACACACACACACACACTCACTCACTCACTCACTCACTCACTCACTCACTCTAATAGAGCATAAAGCTCAAGGTAGATTTTTTAAAATAAATAAATAAAACCAGGTAAGGCAAGCAAACTATTGTTTGGTTTTAAGAGGATACTTTTAGTTCAAGGTTTAAGAGTATCCCAGAGCACTAGTTTTAGGGATTCATCCACCCACTATGGTTGCAGAAAGTCCATGAGAATTTAAAATTCTCTTCTTCATTTTTCCCTTTTGATCAAAGATTCCTCCATGGAATCTTTGATCAAAAGTTTTCAGTTATAGATGGAGCTCTAATGGCCTAATGGCAAGGAGCTGCACTGTAATCCTGAAGGCACATGGTTCGAATCCACCAGATGCTCTGCTGGAGAAGGAAGGGCAATCTCCTCCTATACCTGTCAGATCCAACTCAATGGGACAACACTACAACAACAACAACAAATCTGCTTTTCATGATGGCAAAGGAGACAGTTGTTCACGGAAGCAATTAGCCACATATCCCATGTCCTCTTCCTAGTCTGGACTCTTCTTTCCTTGATCCCAGGAGAATGGAGAACATTTTCTGTGGCTTGGATGGCTTTTTCTTAAAAGTATACTAGTTTGTTTACAAATTTTGAATACATTGTTTTTCAGACCTGATTCTTCCAATTTCCCTCTCACACACACCCCCAGTCACAAGCTTTTAAGATTCCAGACACTACTCAACAAAGTAGGAGATATAATAAAAGCACTTACTGAAGTATTAGGCCAATTCTCAGGGGACCCAGAGCATCTAAACCCAGGAACTAAATCGCGTGAGGTATTTGGCTGTACACAAGCAGCCACAAGCTGCTGTGCCTTGTCAGAAGGGCTAGTGGTCATAAAGGAGCTCTGGAGGCCTGATGGTAAGAAACTGCACTGCAATCCTGAAGACAAGTGGTTCAAATCCACCAGCTGTTCTGCAGGGAAAGGATGGGCAACTTACTCGCATGCAATTTACTGCCTCTGAAAATTCACTGGAGGGTCAGCCATAGGTCCATTCCCTCTCAATGATACACAATAACAACAAAGATATGTACCACTCAACTTCGGCCAGTTCAAATTTTTATACGTGTAGTGGTAAGAAGCTGTGCTGCAATCCTGAAGGCATGCAGTTCAAATCTACCTGCTGCTCTGCAGGAGAAAGATAGGCAATCTCCTCCCACGCAATTAAACTGCCTCTGAAAACCTGCAGGAGGGTCAGCTATGGGTTGGTTCTGACTCAATGGTTCACACCACCACCAACTTACTGACAGCAATTCCAATCATTATCCTTGATCAAAATAGAAATTTTTCCATCACCATTAACTCCCCTGTTCCTCCCTTCCTTCTATCCCTGGTAACTCATAAACTTTGGTCTCTGCACATTCTTGTCTTTCTATGTAAGTGGAATGATACAGCATTGGTCCTTTTGTGATAGGCTTATTTTATTCAACATGTCTTCAAGCTCTGTCCAGACTGTGGCATGTATCCAGACTTCATTTCCAATTGGCTGGGTAGTGTTACATTGTAAACATGAACCCCATTTGATTTATGCATTCATCTGCTGGTGGGCATTTAGGTTGTTTCCACCTTCCGGCTGTTGTAGATAGTGGTGCAGTGAACTTTGGTATACAAGCTTAATTCTGCTTTCAAGTCTACCTAAGGAGCTGGTGGCTTAGTGGTAAGCAGTTTCTCTGCCAACTCAGAAACACCTGACTCAAATCCACCAGCTACTCCATGGGAGCAAGATGAGCAGTCTCCTCCCATATCATTTCCAGCCTCTGAAAAGTTGCTGGATGGTCATCTAGAAGCCAGTTCTGATTCGAGGGCATATAACAAAAACAAGAAGGAGTGGACTTTCTAGGTCATATATTAGTTCTATTTTTAGTTCTTTGAGGAAACACCACAATTTTCACCAAGTGGTTATAACATGGTTTTAACTTTTGACAGCTTGGAGCAAGCTTGTAATTAAAAACATAACTTGTCATTAAGCAGACTTTATTTCAGTATAAGTTTCACATGTAAGTGTTCTCTTGTTGTTTTAGGCTAAATTAATTAAAACGCATCATCAAGACTGTAGCCAAAACTAATTTCAAAAGCCATTCAATGTTCAATAATTCAGTGCTTGGGAGTGGTTTGTTTTATTAAAAAAAATTTAAAACTTGCCTGAGTTTTTAAAAATCACAAGTAGAACTTTATTGCTAAGCCATTGAACCAGGGCGTTCTGGTGGTCTATGGATAAGGAGTTGCTCTGCCAACCCAAAAGAAGGCAGTTAAAATCCTGTAGATGAAAGATGGGCCGTACCAATTTATAACTTCTGAAAATGCACTGGAGGATCAGTTATGAGCTGGTTCTGATCTTTTGACACATAACAACAGTCCATAAGTTATGAGTTGGTCCTTATTTGATGACACTTAGCAACAACAATCCATAGAACTACTTACTCCTAATAGGACAAGTCAGAATACTCAGCTATTATTTTGTCAATTGTCTGACCCAAAAAAAGTATGAAACTGACAAGGTTAAATCCAAGTGAATAAATATTCACTGTTGATATTCTTGGTTTAGTATGCTCTGATATTTTTGTGCTAAATACTTCTGATTACTCAGGCAGTGACTAAGCATTCTTGGTGGTGCACTGGGTCAAGCTTTAGGCCACTCATAGGAAGATTGGTGGTTCGAACTCACCGATGCTCTGCGAGACAAAGATGGTGGTGATCTGCTTCGGTAATGATGAACCTTGGCAACTCTATGTGGCAGTTTTAATCTGAGCTCTAGATTGACCCAGTGACTCTACCAATGGGCTTTGGAGTGGCAGGCATTGTGAGGATGGCACAGGCTAGGGCAAGTCCGGATCTGTTGTTCAGAGGGTTGCTATGAGTCATAGCCAATTTGACAGCACCTAACAACAACAACAACATGAGTCAGAATCAACAAGACAGGCTGTGGGCCTCCAGGGTCACTGAAGTTGTCTCAAGATGGTGGGGCAAAAAACTTACTCTCCATGTCTCCAATTTTATATCTATATTGCTACAAACACAGATATATACACATATACTACTTGGTATTGGATGGGGGTGGGATGTCATTTTGGATCTGTTGATTTTTCTTGCAAAAACTATGTTTGTACATGAGCATAAAATAACACAAAAAGAAAAAAACACAACAATAAAAACCTTACTCTGAAAGCCACTGACTGGATAGATTTGGGGGAGATTATAGCCCAAAATAGAAGGCTGTTGCTAACGCCCTGAAATCCTGGAATGAGGTTGTCACCTGCAGTTTTGCTCTTGTATTAAAGGCACCATCAGCAATTGACTGGGCTTACAAAGAGGCCAGAGTGGCTTAGTGAATGACTTTGAGTACAAGTTCAATGCCCTGAAGATTCCCATGCCAAAGGATAAGGATGCTGCCTTGGTAGACACCTAAGAAATGAATGGTTTTCTTTTCTTTTATTTTTTTTAATTGAACTAGGGAGCTAGGAACAAATACAGACTGGTAAGGGCATCCAAGGCTGCATCTGTTAATTGAAACAAGTCAATTGGTATCCCATTGATTGCTGGGGCCTTATTTTTTTTCCCCTGCCAATGCATTCAATGCAGTTTCTACTCACTTCTTCATTACTATTGGCTCCTGCTCATATGGTACTTCCTGAAATGTTGAAGTGTCCATTCTTTCTGGTACAGTGATTCTGTGTATTCCCTCCATCTTCTTTTGATGCTTTCTGGGTTGTTCAATATCTTGCCTTTCTATGCATCTTTCCATATTGTAACATGGAGCTTAACATCCCATGGACGACCAAGAGAATGAACAGATATGTCTTGGAGAGGGTGCAGCTGGAGTGTTCTTTGGAGGCAAGAATGATGAGGCTTTGTCTCACATTCTTTGGGCATGTTGTTAGGAGAAGCTATTCCTTAGAGAAGGGCATGATGCTGGTAAGGGCAAAGAACAGGAAGACCGTCAACCAGGTGGATTGACAGGGTGACTGCTGCAATGGGCTCTTGTGTGTCAGCAAGTGTGAGGATGGCACAGGACAGGACGGAGTTCGGATCCTTGGTTCATAGGGTCGCTATGAGTTGTACTCGGTTCAACAGCACCTAAGAACAAGGGGGATAGGGAGGAAAATGTGCAATAATGAATGAACGAAAAAATAAAACTTTTCTGTAAACTTTTGTTAAAATCACAATAAAGGAGGGAGGAAGACAAAGTATGAAGAGTTGTGATCCGTTTTTGGCTCACTCAAGAGACCACAACAATTGAAGGATATGAGAATCAGCTGGAGAGGATGAAGAACATTATTTCACTTGAGCAGGTGACCATTGAAGACTTCAATGAAGTCTTCCCAGAAACCAAAACAAACAAGACCAAGTATCCCTACTGGCCTCGCTAGCCGATTGAAGATTTATAAAATTCTGGCCCTGCTATGGCACACATGGAACATTAAAAAGAAAAGTAATTGTGGGGGGGGGAGGGTAATTGAGCATGGAGGGGAATCAACAGGACATCAGTGAGATAAAACAGGGAATAACTATGTTGTCGTTGTTGCTTGCCTTCGAGTCAAGCACGACTCATAGCAGCCCTATGAACAAAAGGCCTGAAGCCCCTCTACAACTATCAATATTTATCAAAGTTCATAGAGGTTTCTGGAGGCATGTTGTTTAGGAAGTGCACGCCACTCCTGCTTCCAAGTGAATAACCAGTGGGTTTCTAAAAGCTTGTATTCCATTTTCACAAGTTTCATATGCCTATTCAACCAAGTCTTTGCTCCACACATGTCTGTAACACGTCTCAGCAGGTTCTAGTTCACCTTGTACTAACTTAGTGTTTTCCAAGCTTCTTGGAAAATATCCTCATCCGTAGTTGTTCCACAGAGGCCATATGAGTTGACACAAAGAGGTCAATTCTTCGGCCACTTTCAACTCAGCAGACACTCTTTGAGGGAAGCATGACAACTGAGCAGTATTAGTGCCATCTGCCAACACATCAAGAGCCAAGCAAAACCACTTGACATAATTTGCCTGGCTTTTAAATTAACCAGTGAGATTGCTTCCAATGTCCTCAGTTCTTTGAGCTATTGTTCTCAGCAGAAAGGCTAATAGTATTAAACAAGAGTATTTTCCCTGGCCACATCTCTTGGCCTGCTGCAGTCAAATGCGACTTCATTAACTTGTCATCAGTAAATGACTGTCTTTGCTTAGCTAGCAGATGAGTCAGTCAGAACCTGCCTTTGGTTGTAACCACATTTTCATATTTCTTTATTTTTTTTTTTTAGTCTTCAGAAGAACTCTGCTGTTTTCAGAGGCAGTATAACATGGTCTAGCTTTAAATGTTCTTCATGTTTGCTTTTCCTGTGAGTCGGTCATTTTATGAGGAGTGAGTAGTCTAGTAAAGGGATGCATTTTGTATTCTTTTAGCAGAGATACAGGACTATTGGGTAATGAACATGAGGCTTTGCTATCTAATTCTAAAGTAGCCCCTGTTCCTTGAAAGCATTATATTGAAAGTCTGCTTTTCTTTGCTCCTTTTGCCATGACTGGTATGCATGGGTAATAAAAAAAACGCACACACCAATGCTGTGGAGAGAAGGTGGAGGGAATAGAACACGTAGGAGGTCCCTCAAAGAGTCCAATACAGAATCACCATCTGACCCGACAATTTCCCTTCTAGGTACATACTCGAGAGAATTGAAAGCAGGAATGCAGACAGACACATTGTACATGGGCAGTATTTACATTAGTCAAGAAATGGAAATAATCTAAATGTTCACCAGAAGATTACTGGGGACCTGAAAAAGGGATCATAACAGAACGCCCTAAACACAGCTCTGTAAGCTTTCACTCAAACCACAATGGTGAAAGAAGATGAATGGATAAACACAATGGAGTTGAATACAGTTGTAAAGAGAAAGGAAGTTCTATGAAGTCTGCAAAATGGATGAAGCTGGAAAACATTCCCCTAAGAGAAATAGCTGTTGTTATTAGGTGCCGTTGAGTATGACTCATAGCAACCCTATGAACAGCTGTTCTGTAACCTGCCCTGTCTTGTGCCATCCTCATCATCTCTGAGACAGTAGAACCCATTGTTGAAGTAATAGGGTCAATCCAACTTGTTAGGGGTCTGCTTCCCCTATGCTGACCCTCCATGGACATGAACTGCAAAAAACCCAAACAGATATGTCCTAGAAAGGGTCTGGCCAAAGTGTTCCTTGGAGGCAAGGATGACCAACCTTTGTCTTTCATACTTTGGACATACAGCTAAGCAAGGCTATTCCTTGGAAAGGAACATCATGCTTGGAAGTGAAATAAACCTGACACAAAATACAATTCTACTTACATGAAATATCTAGAATAGACAAACACACAGAAACAGAAAATATTAGTGGTTATCAGGGGCTTGGAAGGGGGTGGAGAATAGGAAATTTACAAATATATACAGATTCATGTGGGTTCTGGGGAGGGAAATTCACAATATAGTAATTCACAATGCTGCCAAGTTACAGCTGCATCACTGCTATTTGTAGCAGGGCAATGGGTGTGAGTTGATGAGCATGCCATATATTCAACACTGTTACAGCTGCTCACTGCTACCAGTGTAGCTCCAGATAACAGGCAAATGATAGAGGGAGGCTATGTTAAAAAAAAAAACCCACCACTTTGTTTATGGACATTCAAATTTGAATTTCATATGATTTTGATGTGCCATGGGAAACGATTAAGTATTATTCTCCCTTTGATATCAATTTCTCATGTGTGAGTTCAAGTTTAAGCTAACAGAAATGAAAATAAATCCATGAGAACCTATATATGACCTTGAGTCTATTCCACCTCAATTTAAAAACCATCTCAAGAATAGGTGTGAGGTATTGAACACCAATAATTGAAGACCAGGTGAGTTGTGCGATAACATCAATGATATCATACATGCAAAAGCAAAAAGTAATTACAAAGACAGGAGAAAGAAAATGGATGTCAGAAGAGACTTGCATTAGAATGGAGAAAGGCCAAAATAAAGGGAAGAAAGTAAGCTCAAGTAAGAAAGTGGAACAGAAGATTTCAAAGGGCAGCTCAAGAAGACAAAGTGACATCTTTCAACAAACATGGCAGCCCTGGACATGCTCACCAGTCGGCCAAGAAATGTGAAAGACAATTAGCCAGCCAACTGAAAGGAAGAGATACATATTTGGTCCCATGCCCCCCAAAAACCTGAATCAGTAGAAAAAGAATTCAATAATTATTGAGTAATATCATTAATATGACATACAGGTAAAACCTGGATGAAGGTTATTTAAAAATGGCTAGAACAATACACTGACAGAAAACGGACAGAAATTCAAGCTGGATTTAGAAGAGGCCATAGCACCAGGGATATCATTGTCAGATGGATCTTGGCTGATGGTGGAAAATACCACAAAGGTGTTTCCTTTTTTTTTTGCTGACTATTCATAGACCTATGACTGTTTGGATCATAACAAATTATGACTAACATTGGGAAGATTGTGAATCCCAGAATACTTAATTGTGTTCATGAGATACCTATGCAAAGGTTGTCCAAACAGAACAAGGAAATACTTATTGATGATGATGTCATGGAGTTGGAATTGACTCATAGCTGACCCTTCAGCAAGTTTTCAGAGGCAGTATAACACATAGAAGCAGGAGTGGCATCCACTTTCCAAACAACATGCCTCCGGAAACTCTATGAACTTTGAGAAACAATAGTTATAGAAAGGCTTTAGGTCTTTTGTTCATAGGGTCGCTATGAGTCATGCTAAACTCGACAACAATCATCATCAACAATAACAACAACATAACACATGGCAGGAGATTGTCCATCCTGCTTCCACAGAGCAGCTGGTGGCTACGAGCCTCGTGCCTTTGGGATTGTAGTATGGCTTCTTATCACTAAGCCACCAGAGCTCCCCTACGTGGTTTAAAATCAGGAAAAGTGTGCATCACGTTCTTAACCTTTCTGAATATCTATTCAATGTATATGCTGAGCAAATAACTTGAGATTAAAAAAAAAAAAAAAGGAAGACCCTCAACAAGATGGATGGACACAGTGGCTCTAACAATGAACTGGAGCAAATGAGGGAGCATGAGGATGGTGTGAGATAGGGCAAAGCTCAGATCTATTATTGTTCGTAGGCTCACTGTGAGTCATAGTTGACTTGAGGGCACCGAGATGCTGGACTCAATGAAAAATAGTGTGATGTCAGGATCGGAGGCAGACTCAGCAACAACCACAGTTAAGCAGAAGATACAATTTAGAGATTGTATCTCGACATCAAGAAGACAAAAGCCCACACCACCAGGCTGATGGGCAACATTGTGACACATGGATAAAATATAGAGGCTGTCAACAATTTCCCCTTACTTAGATCCACAATAAACACCCTTGACATCATCAGTAGGCAAGAAATGAGAAGATCAATCTGTATTGGAAAAGTTGACTATCTCTCCAAGTTACTGAAGAATGGTGAAGTCCCTTTAAAGACTAAGGTGTGCCAAAATCAGGCCATGGTCTTTTCAACAATTTGTTATGCATCTGAGAGATGGACAATGAACAAGAATGACAGAAGAAGAATTGATGCCTTTGACTTGTGGTGTTAGAGAAAATTATCGAATATCCCATGGAACAGATATGTTTTGGGACAGGTGTAGCCAATGCTCCTTAGAGGCAAGGATGGTGAAGCTTTATCTCACGTTTGAGCATGTGAGGAGGGGCTATTCCTTGGAAAATAACATCATCTATGGATGAATTGATAGAGTGACTGCAGCAATGGGCTGGAGTAAGATGGCGCAGTGTTCAGATCTGTTGTCAGTAGGGTCACTGTGAGTAGTACTTAACAACAACATTAAAAATGGTGGGGGGTAGGGGCGGAGAGAATTTTCTTAGCCTGAACGCTATACAAGAAAACATGGCAGCCTAGAGTTGGCTGTAGTTAGCTTATCCCTAATCTGATGGATTGAATTCCTACATGCAACACTGCACTTAGGTCTATTAATTTCTTATGGCTGCTGTAACAAACAATCATGAATTTAGTAGCTTAAAACAAAACAAGTTTAGTATCATCTAATCTGGAGGCCAGAAATCCAAATATCTTTTTCTCTGGTATAAAGTCAAGGTGCTGATAAGGCTTGGTTTCTTTGGAGACTCCAAGAGATACAGGTTGTGACCTGAGTCAGACTGTGTGTGACTTGAGCTAGATGACTGTGCTGCAGTGACTCATCTGATGTGTCTCTTCTAAGTAGAATGTGTTCCTTCTAAGAAGAGTGTGGCATCAGGATTGTAGAAAGAAGACTCATCAACAACCTGGATTTTGTAGGTGACCCAATCTTGCTTTAGGTGAGCAGAGGAACTCACTAGGGACAATACTACCAGAGCTCAGACATAACCTTGCGTGCAGAAATTGAAGAAGACTTGAAGCATTTACTGAAGATAAAAGAGTATATGGCCTTCAGTGTGAATTGCACCTCAACATCAAAAAAGCAAAACTTCGCACAAATGGACCAATAGGTAGCATTCTGGTAAATGGATAAACGACTGAAATTGTTAAGGGTTTTGTTTTACTTGGCTGCTCTGTGGACTCAGCAGCCAAGAAATCAAATAATGGGCAGTTATGCTGTTTAGGAGGATGTCATTCTAAAAACTAAGATATACCTGGCCCCAACTATAATTGCTTCATATGCTTGTGAAAGTTGGAGAATAAATAGGGAAGACTAAATAAGAATTGATGCTTTGGAGTTGTGGTGTAAGTGAAGAGTATTGAATATACTGTGCGCTTTCTTTCTTAATTCTTTTTTCTTTGTTGTGTGCCATCAAATTGTGTCCACAGGAGGGGATTGCCCCTCCTCCAGCAGAGGATCTGGCGGATTCAAACTGCCTGCTTTTGTGATTCCAGTGTAGTTTCTTGCCACTAGGTCACTAGACCTCCCTCAAAAAAGGGAGCGCTTTCAAAAGAATGAACAAGGGGGGAGGGGGGAGGGGTTTGTGCGGGGAGAAGGGTGCAACAATGAATGAATGGAATCCCAAAATCTCTGTAGATGTTCACTGAATTGAAAAATAACCTAAATTTAAATAAATAAATAAATATATTAAAAAAAAAAAAGAATGAACAAAACTGTCTTGGAAGAAATGGAGCCAGGGTACTTCTTAGAGGTAAGGGTGGTTAGACTTCATCTTGCATAGTTTGGTCATGTTGTTAGGAAGGGTCTTTCCTTAGAAGGAGGCACCAGGCTTGGAAAAGTTGAGGGTCAGAGAAGGAGAGAGGAAGACCCTCAGTGCGATATGAATTGACACAGAATCTGCAGCAACGATGGGTTTAAGCATAGCAGTGATGGTGAGGCTGGTACAGGATTTGCCAAGGTTTCAATCTGTCATACACAGAGGTTTTTATGAGTGGGAGTCAACTGATTGGCACCTAACAACTACTTCTAAGGCATTGTCTTTGTTACTTTCACTACCTGGCTGGGTAGGGACTAAGCCTTAGTCTCTAGGCTGGCATCCTTGTTCTTTAGCACTTTCAGGCCTGGGTTGACTGGAGGAGTCAGGGTGGCATGTATATTAGCAGAGCTAAGAGAGTTTGCCTGAGGGCAGAGGTTAAGGGTCATAATAATAAGGCCATCCTGCAAACAGGTCTCAGAAGAGCCTGTGCAGGCTGAAACAGTACCTTTTTATTATTATTATTAAATACATGTTTCTTTTATCCTGGTCTGCTTACAAAATTCATACACATTGTGAAACAGTACCTTGAGCATTGACAAATTAACAAAGTAAATTGTTACTCCCTTGATTGACTCCATAGCTTTGCATATTGCCTGTGAGTTATTTGGGGCCATTGCAAAAAATTATCAAACCCAGAATTCAGCCTGAGGAATAGCAAGTATCAAACCTGCGGGGGGGGGGGGAGGGAGAGGATGGTTGCTGTTAGTTAAAAGGTGTAGAGCATCCTCTCCAGGCCTATCCAGATTGACACATTTTGGAGGACAGACAACCCCCAACAAGCATCTTTGTGAGGCCTCCTAATAATACAGGCTAATCTCCCTATCCCAAAATTCTTAATTTAGTAACAGCTGCAAAATCTCCTTTGCTACAGAAAAGAGAAATATTCATAGGTTCTTGAGATTCGGATTTGTAGACCTTTTGGGGTGGGGAAGGTGCATTGTTCTGCCTACCATACCCCTTCATTGTTTTGCATAATTCAGCAATTAGTGAAATCCGGTGCTTAAGGGTTTAATGGCCCCCTTTCTGTAAATTCTCTCTCTCCCTCACTCCTAAATCCTAGGGGCTGTAGATGTCCACTGCTACTTTTGTTGCCAAAAGCACTTACATTACAGCTGTTGTTTCCTTTAAGTGATTATCTTGACTTGTCTTCTGAGCTTATTGGAATCAAGAAAGACCACTTGGTTTTATTGTCATTTCTTTCTTGCTATATCTACATCAATTTAACAGTAAAAGTGTAAACCTTAAGAAAGTAGAATTCCTTTGCCCTTACGCAACAACAGAAATACAACTTAACGGCTCCTGAAGGCAGATACTTATCATTTATTTACAATCTTCCCGCAGCTCAGAATGGTTCCAGAGAAGTAGAATCTATTCTGCATTTTGAAAACCTTCATGAATGACATCCCATGATTTACATAGTCATCTATTCCCACACTTCACAGCCCTCCTTTTTAGGATAATGCTCAACTCCTCCTAGAGACATTTTGGAATTTCCCTTATCCTGGGTTTTGCCAACACCTGTGAAAATGCATAGATACCTTTCTCTTGAAAAAGACCTTGTTTTTTGATCCGCGGTCTTGGAGTTGGGTGGGTGGGCTTAGCTAGGAAGATGGTTATTTCTTCAAGGTGAGAAGGGGGTGGAAGGAATGCTTGGCTAACTGTGCTATAGTTAGTGTGTTCTAGCCTGATAATCATCTGTGCTGGAGAATGGCTTTCTGTATTCCTGTTTGCTATGACAACCCTGCGTCTGCTAAGGAACATGGGGGCAGAGAACTCCTGCAATGCAATTCCTTCCTGCAGGCAGGGAATGCTTATCGCCTCCAGACCTGAACCATGATGGATCTTTTACTATCTTCACAATCCCCTCTGTGCTCAAGGCCACCATTGCTGTGGTCAGTGTGTCCATCCGTATTATTGAAGGTCTTCCTCTCCTTTTCAAGCATGATGTCCTATCAGTATGCCACTTTGCCATACTGTGATGGCTTTTATGTTGCTGTGATTCTGGAAGCTACGCACCCAGGATTTCATATACCAGCAGGGTCTCCCCGTGGTGGACAGGTTTCAACTAAACTTCCAGACTGAGACAGACTAAGAAGGACTGGATACTCACTTTTGAAAAAAATGGGCCTCTGGAAACCTTATGAATAGCACTGTCAGATATGGTTACTTTTTTTTGGTTATCAGCCCAGTCCCTCCCCCTGTATGCCCTAACAATGTTAATGACAGTCTCCACCTTGCAGTTAGTTATCTTGGGGCTTCAAACTTCAGCCCGAGTTGTCCTCACTTTACATCTGTTGCCAAGCCCGCTCCGTTCACACTCCCTCTCGCTCCATTTTTTTTTTATTGGTACTGCGTGAATTGCTATTGTCACCTAGAATGCCAAGAGAGCCTCAGAGCTGTTCTCCTGGGACGAACCTCTGAGTAGGCGGTCCAAGCACATTTCAAGCCATGTCTCTGCCCCTTTCAACCCGCTTCCAAGAAGGTCTCCATAAGCTTGGCTCCAAAAACTCTCCCTGAGTCCACACACATCTACTGTTCTCATATTTCCAAAATGTGTATTTTGTCTGCCTTCTGCTTTCCCTTTGGATTGACCTGGGAGGGGTGGAGGGAATGAGTTTTTAAAACTTTCCTTGCCTTTTGCAGGTCTGCCTACTAACTGTGGCTCTTCCCAGCCATCTACTGCTTTTCCACCTGCCTCTTACGGTTCCTTTTCCTTGAGACCACTAGCCCTTCCAATTCTCTGCAATCGGACATTCTCACACATTGGACTCCTGAACATAGAGTAGCCACTTGGCTGGTTGAACTGCCAAGGGAAAATGTGGTTCCAGAGCCAAATCGTGAGTGCCCAGAGCTACACACTTCATTCTACTCGCCATCAGCTTTCATTCCTTCCCCTGCGGACACCATTTTACTGGGTTCTCGGCGCGAGCATTGGCCTCGATGTGGGGGCTCCCAGCCCCCCGTGTCATAACCACAACCCGATCCATTCGTTTGACTTTCAGTGATTTTCCACCGCTACCCCTTCCAGCGGAGCTACCCCCACCTCCCACCCTTCATTCTCGCCGGGGTCCACTGTGGGTGGGTTGAGCATCCTAGAGTTCCCGCTCTCTGGAAGCCGCTTTAACCTCCGCCCACACTCCTTTACTTTGGGCTTCCCACACTCTCCCCGTGCGGGCCAGTGAGAAACGAAAGAAACGAAACAAACGTGGTAAACGACAAGAAGAAAGAAACAGCTTCTTTCAAAAAGCGGAAGGGGTGGGGAAGGCTTCCAAAGGCTCCGTAGTTGAAAGCCCCGTACGCCCAGGGCTTGCGTTTGGGCCCCTCGCCCCTGCACCGCGCCGGCGCTCGCAGCCCTCGCGCTTTGGTTTCGTGACATAAGCAACTTTGGCTGCGCGCACCCCCCCGCGCGCCGTCTTGGTACGGTCGGCCGGGCGGTTGCCGCTCCAGTTCCCCCTCTCGTTCCCCGCAGGTTGGTTCCGCCCCCGTCTACTCCGGGGTGGTGCTTAGTCGGCGCCAGACCGACCCTCGTTTGCGAAGGGGCAGTGCTGTTCCTCTAGGCTCTTCCTCGTCGCCGGCTTCGGCTCCGTCCGCCTCCTCGGCCTCGACAGCCTCCGCCGGGAGCAGATACCCCGGTGTATGCCCCACCCCTGACCCCACTCGAGATATGTCTACCCCGGCTCGGCGGCGCCTCATGAGGGACTTCAAGAGGTAAAAGCGGCCAGCTGAGAGATCCTGGGCTCGGGGGGCCGCCCGGCCGGGGCTCAGGGCGGGTCCCGCGGCGGTCGGGGTGCGGTGGGGCCGCCGGGGGAGCCTCAGGGGCCACCTCCCTCTCGCCACAGGCTGCAGGAGGATCCCCCCGCCGGAGTTAGCGGCGCCCCCTCGGAGAACAACATTATGGTTTGGAACGCGGTCATCTTCGGGTGAGTCGGCGCGTCTCTGGGGGATGCAGGGAAAGGCGAGGCGGCCCCCCCTGGACCCGCCGCTGGCGGCTCGGGGCCGCGGCACCGGCCAACAGGAGGATGTTCCGGGGTGGCCGGGCCTAGACGCCACCCCGGAGCCTGTACCTCGATTAGTTCAGTTCCCGCTGCCAGGAGACAGCGTTTGGGGTTCTGAGGGGGGCGGAGCGGGGAGTGGTGGCGGTTAGGCTCGGCGGCCTGCGCTGCCTTTTGGAACCCGAAACAGTCATTGGCTGCGTCCCCACCCCGGACACGGTGGCTCGCGGGGCTGGACATGGCCGCAAACCGGCCCGGGAGGAGGGAGCCCCCCCCCCCCCGGTGCTTACTGATGGTGGTTGTTCTCTATTGCAGGCCCGAAGGGACCCCCTTTGAGGATGGTAAGAGAGAAGCTTCTTTACCCACCTTTCCAAGGAGCCCCATTAGCCGGGACGGGGTAGAGGGCTCCCTGTCCCCCTGGGGGCGCCTCTTGCTTAGGGAGGGACCTACCCCTTTCCTCGCCCCTGACTACTTAGGGCTTGAGTGCAATCCAGGATGTGGCAGGTTGTTCTCTCGCTATTGTCTGCCTGACTACAACCGCACCTTCGTCGCTCTTTTATTCCCCCCCCCTTTCTCTTAATCTGGGAAAGGGGAAGATACAGTGTCAAAGGAGCACCCAAGCACCGATGGGGATAGATTTTTGAGGTTCGACCTGTGCTCTTGTTCGATTCACCCCACAAGACGCTGAGTTAGGATTAACCCAGCTGGTTGCTGATGGAGGCACAAACCCTGGAGTCCACCTAGTTCAGAACTATGCTCCTGAGGGTCTGCACTGTTGAAACGGATTCCTGCCAAGGGTTTGTGCCAAGAAGCCCTTGCACCCACATGGCTGCTAGCTACCGTTTCGCAGAATATTGCCTTGCCCTCACTAGCTAATCTTGACTGGTTATTTTGAGTACAGTATTATTTCTTCTGTGTGTGTGCTTTTCTCACTTTATCAGTAATCTCAAAGCTAGCTGGCATCAGAATTGAGGTACCTTCTAGACAACATCCAGCCTGCTTGAAGATAACGCCATGCCATTTATTGTCGATGCCTATCTTTTCACTGACATAAGTTTGGTTTGGTTTGGTGGTGGTGTGGTGTTTTGTTTGGGTTTTTTTTTTCCCCGCAAGCATGTTAGTGGCTTTTGAAAGATTTAGAAAAGTTTTCATTGAAAGTAATTACAACTTCATGTGCAGTTGTAAGATTTAATACTGAGAGGCTCATATATCCCCTCACCAACTCTTCACTCTCCCTGATGTACAGCTTGAATACTATCACAACCAAGAAAATGATGCTGATAGTGTTATATGCACTGTGTGTGTGTGCAGGGGTGTCTATGTGTGTGCACATGTGATTAGATGTTGATTGGCTTTTTTTTTTGAAAGTTCAGTACATTTTAAAGATAGTACTGCCTGAAATCTTAGTTCTACTCATAAAACTCTCATAGTTAAAGTGTCTTTTAAAAGAAAAAGTTTTTTTTCACTTTCCCCCCTTCCTTTACTCACATAGTGTTTGATATGTACACACATAACTCATTTGGAAGGTGGGAACAAGTATATTTCCACACACTACTTAGCACTTGCTTAATGTTGCCTAGTTGGATTGCTTTCTGATGGTGCCAGTCCCTAAAAAGGTTGGGAGGTAGGTCAGCAGCAATCAGTTCTGATTTGTTTCCCACACTCACTTCTCCCTAAGAAATTGTACACAGTCACCTGGAAACTTTTCAGCTGCCTCTTTGAACTCCCTGGGTAAATACCAAAGCTCTTCAAAGCTGTAAGAAACCAAAATGACAACAGGAGAAAGTGGTTCTAACAGCATGCTACTTTGGTACGGTTCATTTTTTGAACTGATCCATAAGACCTAGCTACACTTTAATTTCCTCTCCAGGATGAGAATCTACTATAATTCTTAGCTTTAAGGGCAGCTTAGCTTTAGCTCTCACACACTTAGTTTTCACTGCCTCCCCCCTTTCTTTTCATTCAGACTGCTTTATGCTAGGCACAGCTTTATTAATAGTACATCACTTTGCTGGGGGTTAGCTACTTAAATATTTCAAGGGTGCTTCTCTTGTTGTAAGTGGTCTGGATTGAAATGGTGCTTATGGAATCCATTATCTACCTGGCCCTTCCCCTTGACATCACTGGCTCTTTTTTGATGATGTGTATCTCCATCCTGGCATTACTGTAAGAATTACTCAGGCTAAATTAGTGTCCTTTTTCTAATACATTCTATTAAATAGTGGCAATCCATGGATATTTCTCAGGTGTCTTGAACATTAACCATGGCTGTAAAAATACCCCCCCCATTCTGAATTTATTGGGAATGAGTGATTAAGGACAAGGGACATGGTTGATTTTGCTGCTTCCAGTATGTTAAAGAAATGTATAGTCCTTGAAGTACTTTTGCTACTTACTTCATTGAAACTAAAACCCATTTCTAGTGGGAGTTTCTGGAAGAGTGATGTCTTAATGAAAAGATGAAATCTCAAGAAAAAGGAACTCTTGGAAGTATTTTGACTTGACTTTGCACACTTTAAGTAAGAAGACTGTTCCTAAGAGCCTATACTGCCAAACAAAACACAGGGGGCAAAAAATGCTGCTGCTTCAAAGTTTCATGGTGTGTGTGCTGAATACAAAGGGGATGAAATGTATTATTCCTGATCACATCTAAAAATTGTTGACAAGGTGTTAAAGTTTTTCTTCTGGGGTCCAAATTGTTGCGTACCATTGAGTCAGAACCAATCCATAGCTGACCCTCCAATGGGTTTTCAGAGGCAGTTAATCACACAGGAGGAGACTGCCCATCCTTCTCCTGTGGAGCAGCTGGCGCATTTGAACCATTGCCTTTGGGATTGCAGTACAGGTCCTTTCCACCCAGTCTGGTGGCCAAATGGCTGGAAGCACTGGTAGAAGTATCCTCTTTGGCCAACACAGTATTTTTAAAAAATTGACTTTGTAAATGACATAGGCATACACTTTCCAGTTTAACTCTATCTTAGCCTGTGGCCATACTCAAGCCACTGTCATTTCCTCGGTCCCTTTGTATATAGAGGTGAGTCAGTACTTTTTTGGACAATGTTTTTACCTCCTCAGGAAGGTGAACAAAGTTCATATAGATAGTGTCAATCTTGAGGCTGAAATTGTCTGCAATGCTTAGACTTCTAAAAATGTCATAGGATGTGCTCTACTATGCTTTAGAACCTGCTGCTACCTCAGGACAACCTGTATTCCAGGAAAAAAAAAATTCATTTCCCATTAGATAAGTTTACCACAGAGACATTACTTCCTTTTTTTTTTTTTTAATCAGGTAGGATTTTTGTTGTTTTTCTTCTATCACAGATCCTCTCCATTCGTGTGAGTTTATAGTGACATACCTTATGAGTCACATGTAGGGTTTTGGAGAGCTACTAGGAAGCGTTTTTGTTTGCTTATAGTCAAATTCTTGTTTCAGAGTCACTATAATAGGAAAAGGAACCAGTAGATACTTACAATTCCTTTCTATCAGAGAGATAAGAATTTTAAGAATCATTTTATTGTGATTGATTTGTGTTCCTAGCATAATTTCTTAACCTTTGTTTTTCATTCTTTCTAGTCTGTTTAAAAAAGTCACTGGGGAGTTGAAGATGGCAGCTGACTGAAATAGGCTTTTGAGGTCTTTCAGTCTTCTAAAGGAAGAAGGCCCAATTTTCGCCCCAGTTTTATTGTCACTTTATTTTAAGGTTATTTTCCAAAATGTACAGTGGCTAAAGTTATCCTGCAGGCACTTTTTAAAGTTCGAGATAGCTGTCTCTTAAGTTTCTGGGAGAATAATAGCAAAAGAAAACCACTTCCATTTGGGTGGTGGTAAAGGTATTTAGGGCATTTTGGAGCAATTTCTGGTACTCTGTCCCTTAGCTGGCCTCTTCTTTTCCTCTCTACCCTACATCTTTGCATTGTTTCATGTAATTTAAAAAGTTGCATCACCTTAAGAACAAAGTACTATTGAATTTTGTGGTACATTTCCTTAAACTTTTCTTTTCCAACTACAGGAACATTTAAGCTCACAATAGAATTCACTGAAGAATATCCGAATAAACCACCCACTGTTAGATTTGTCTCTAAGATGTTTCATCCAAATGGCAAGTATCACTTTTAAAGCAGTCTTTGAAACTACTGTCACGCTTATTATGGAGGTATCCCGTGTTGCCTATTCATTTGTTGTACCTCAGTATCTGTTTTGACATCCAAAAACTGAGCTTGTTCATGGTGGCCTTTTCCTATCTGATTCAATAATCATAGAATGGAGGCTGTGAAGGTACCTTCCCTTTGCTTGGCGCCTCCTGGTTTTGGCCATCATTTGCTTATTAAAACCAACTTAAAAATGCTTTTGAGCTTTGCTGTTAACGTTAAGACCAGACTGGAGTAATCTTGTGTTATAATCATTTCAATTGACATTCAGAACAAGTTTCCAACTCTGGAATGGCCAGGGTACATTTTATAAGTATATGGTGGCCCCACTGAACATCAGAATCTGTGGGCCAGGTGTGCAGTATGTTAGAAACGTGCTACAGGTGATCCTAATATATCATGGTGGGGTGTGTGGTTTGGTTTTTTTGTCTAGTAGTAAGGCTAGAAAATCTTGCCTTCAAGTTAGTTTTTCCAGGTGTATTATTTTTATCTTTATGCAAAAATTGAATTTTGTGAACTCTAAGCTATCATTTGAATGTTATTTCACATAGGAAATACAGTTCTGAAAGATGTGGATGGAAATTTCCCACTGACCTATGGATGGTTAGGGACTCTATTAGAAAACTACTCTGGACAACAGGACAGTCTTTTGAAGGAAGACTTTTAGTATCTTCCAGTTTTATGCTGATCACAATTGACATTCTCTGATCATTCTGAATATGTCATCAGGAACAATTATAACTCATATGTCGAAGAAGCTAATTGGGAAGTAATCTAGGAATCATTTTAAACCTCAAGCCAGAAGTCCCACTGCTCTGGAGCAGATTCCAGCTCCTAGCAACTGCTGGCCTTTCTGTTGGTAGCCAGGGACTTAACCACTGTGCTACCCAGGCTCTTTTGAAACCTCCAAAGCAAAGTATTATTGACCATATTTGCCTTAACTATAGTGTTCAAACCTTAATGCTGGTCTTATATTTAATGCACCTTCTTCTCTTCTTAGTCTATGCCGATGGCAGCATATGTCTGGATATATTGCAGAACCGCTGGAGCCCAACCTATGATGTGTCTTCCATTTTAACATCCATACAGGTGAATTTTCGTCAGTGTGACTATGACTCTTGATATTTTATTAGCAAGTGAATTGTTTTTCAAAGTCTAACTTAATAGACCTTTTTCTTTTGACCAAAACTTACTTGCTTTATAGCTGAATGTCCATTAGATCTTTTACTTAGCTACTAGTTAGTTAATGAAGGTAACTTAGGTTCCTGTGATAAAGAGCAAATTTGGCTGCCATTTTGGGCAAGCATTTGACTGTCACTGTCTTTTATAAAATTGATTGTTCGTTCTGTATTGAGGAACTGACATTTGAAAAATTGTCTCTGTAGTCTCTATTGGATGAACCCAATCCAAATAGTCCAGCCAACAGCCAGGCTGCTCAGCTGTACCAGGAGAACAAGCGGGAATATGAAAAGCGTGTTTCTGCTATAGTAGAACAGAGCTGGCGTGACTGTTGACCCGGGTGCTGTGAAAGAAGAGGCTGGTCATAAGAAAAATATATATGATGTGTTTGTCACCTTTACTTTATTAAAAGAAAAATAGCTGTTGTGCTGTTTCTTTCCATCTCCCCCCTTGCCAAGTTTTCCTACCCTTTCTCCCCTCTCCTTGAACATCAGAAAACACTCTATGAATTCAAATGTACTGTACCTGGGTTACTTGCATACATTACTAATGCTTAATTTCTTTTCTGTGTTATTTCATGTCCAGTCCTAGGGCAGTACTGTTACTGTACTTTACATTAAGCTTTTAAAAATGAATTGTTATACAAGTGGTGCTTATGAGTAGGGTGATGACCAGGATGTTATTTTTAACAAAACGATTGCTGAAGTATTTCTTTCATCCTGGCTAGTCCTTCACTTGTATTGGTTTTAGGCCCTATTTGGAATACGGTCTATGGAAAACAAACGCATCCATCAAACATCCACTTGGAAAGAGCAGTGGAGTCTTAAAATCCTGATACTGAGCTCTAACTAATTGGGATTCTATGGGAGGAAGGAGAATGTTAAAGGACTCAGCCAAAGGACTGCAGCAATTGTAGTAACTGACATCCTCTCCTTGTGAGATATTGACTAGACTACCCAGTTTAGCTTCAGAATACGGAAGTCGGCTGGGCTTTTGCTTTTTAAAGAGGTGTGGGAGCAGAGGGAGGGGAACAATCATTAGTTTTTTAAACTAGGAAAAGCTGGAGGCCCTTTAACCTTTTTAAAGGAGCAGTGCTGTCCTAGATAAGCACGCTTACAATCCCCCATCTTTTTGGTTTTTATTTACTCCAAAGAAGGGAGTGTTTCTGTGGCAAACTATCTCACCTCAAATCCCAAGTTAATGCTGCATGCTTTCATTTCTTCCCTTTCAGCATTCTGAGGATCTCCTGAGATCCATAATCTTACTTTGAATATTTATACTTTCAGATAAATAGTATCTTTAAGTAGCAGTGTGGGACAAGGCTTGTAAATGTTTTGTCTAATGTTGCATTTTCACCTTTTGTGCATTTTTCACTCTTCTAACTTTGCAAAAGTAACCCATGTAAAAACTGTACATTTTTCAAAAGTTGTAAATAAAAATAACCTTAAAATTTTGTAGTCAAGGTATAAGACTCATTTCCCCCGTCTTAAGCATTATAATGAAAAATTTATTCTGGGAGAGGAAAAGAAAATACAAATGGAGAGGACTTCCCTCTCTCCCTTCAGTCTAAGTGTTAACATGTTAACAGAATATAAAACTGTAAAGCAAAACAAACGCTTTAGTCTATATTATAGTCAGTCAAGGGGATAAACTTGTGATAAGGGAGGATAAACAATCCCGGCTGTTTGCCAGAGCATTCAGACACCAAGATTTAACTGGGGCCTGACATTGCTCTCCTCTTAAAAAGCCCCAGCTCAAAGTCAAACAGGACCAAACTACTACAAAATGTGTTTTAAATCCTATAGTAAACTTTGGAGTGTATAGAGGTGTCCTTAATCACCTTGTTCAAACAAAACTTCCTTCCAGGGAACAGCTCACCCCATTTTAAAGAGAAATTAACAGTGACTAAAAACTGCTGTGGATGCTCTTGGTACTCACCTAGGGGAGAGGTTAAGTGAAATGAAGCTAAGCTCAACCCTCATTGGTGCATGTAGCCCACTTTTTTAAGACATGGTACTTCTACCTCAATTGGGAGTAAAGGTGTGCCACTGGGTCGGAACAAACCCACAAATGACCCTCCAGCGGGTTTTCAGAGGCAGTAAATCACAAGGGAGGAGATTGCCTAGCTGGTGGCTTTGGGCTGAGTGGCTTTGGGATTATAAACACAGCTTCTTAACACTGGGTCTCCCTGTATATGGTCTAGTGGGGTAAAGAGTTGCTCTGACAACCTAAGATAGGCAGCTGGAATACAGCAGCTGCTCCAGTGAAGAAAAGTGAGCAATCTCCTTCCACACAATTTATAGCCTCTGAAATCTTGGTCAGCTATGAGCTGGTGCCAACTCTACAGGACATAACAACACACATTAATTTGTTGCACCTAGTAGAAATCCCCCCCATTTAATGATTGCTCCAAATTAGCACCACATTGTCTTGGTCCATTTTTTGTGAATTAGTTTCATATTAGCTTTCTCTTAACTGTGGCCAGGTTATCGTAAATATTTAGACAGAAAAAAAATTAAGGTGAGGTTGGGAATGAACAGATACCTTTTCTTTTGTATGCCTCTTGAGAAAGACTATCCCCAAACCCTTTTCACAGGTAATCCTTTTAAAACCTTGCAACAGTCAACAACCTTGCATGCCAAAGGCATACCCACAAAACACCACAGACCATTTGCACTTTTTAATTTGCCTTTAAAAAACCCCCAAATGCTAACACAACAGGTTGCCTGCAATTGTAACAAAATTAATGGATTTGAGAGGCCTCTTTTTGAAATGGCAGTAAGTTGAACTGGAGTCAGTTCTGCACCTGCTGATGTGAGGAAGGGGGGTTTGATGAAGAACCGAAGTTGTAATTAGAGTCCTTAATTTAGGACTCATCTCCAGCTTCAGGGGTTACTCATAGCAAAGTGAATGCATTGTGTACCACTAAAAAAAGGATTCCAGCAGACAGCATTACATTTCCATTCATTTTGCAGTCAAAAGGGAGGGGAAAAAATCTGAAAAGTAAATCTATTAGATAAAATGTTATATTTAGCTGAAAATAGATCTATTCCTCAAAATGAAAATATAGTAAAGCTGAAGTTGAATCTGCATTTAGGTTTTAAAGCAAGGGTAAGGAAAAATCACATTGCCATCAAGTCAGAACTGAGTCATAGCTGACTTTCCAGTGGGTTTTCAGGCCTATAAATTGCATGGGAGACTGCCCATCTTTCTCCCTCAGAGCAGCTGGTGGACTCAAACTTCCTGCCTTTGGGCAGGCAGTGCAACTCCCTATGGACTATGGCAAGGGTGGTGGTTAGATACCATCCAGTCACCCACAACTCATAATGACCCTAGGAACAACAGAACCTCTGAACCTTGTATTATCCTGCACCATCTACATGATTTCTCAATATGCTTGAATTCATTGTTACAGTCACTAAGTCTATCTTGAGGGTCTTTCTTCGACTTCCCACATCTTCCAGCATGATGTCTAGGCTGGTTTCTTTTGATATCATGTCCAATATACTGGGTTTGTTGTGTTGGTTTTTTTTTTTTTAAAGTATTTCAAAGAGGTAACACTGCATGGTTCAAAATTGGGGTGTACGCCAGGGATGCATCCTGTCTCCATACCTTTTCAACATGTATGCAGAGCAGATTATCCGAGAGGCTGGGCTCTATGAGGAGAATTGTGGCATCAGGATTGGTGGAAGATCTATTAATCTGCGTTATGCAGATGACACAACCCTGCTTGCTGAAACTGAGGAGGACCTCATGCACTTGCTGCGAAGGGTCAAGGACTGCAGCCTTCAGTATGGACTGAGGCTCAATGTCAAGAAGACAAAGATTCTCACCACTGGACCAATCGGTAGCATCAGGATAGATGGTGAAGAGATTGAGATTGTTCACAGCTTCAGTTTGCTCGGCTCCACAGTCAACACTCTTGGCACCAGCAGTCAGGAAGTCAAAAAGTGTATCGCGATGGGAAAGTCTGCTGTTAGGGACCTCTCTAAAGTACTCAGGAGCAACGGTGTCTCTCTGGAGACTAAGGTGCGCCTGATACAGGCCATGGTCTTTGCAATCACTTGTTACGCATCAGAGAGTTGGACGATGACTAGGGAGGACAGGAGAGTTGATGCCTTTGAGCTGTGGTGCTGGAGAAGAGTACTGAATGTACCATGGACTGCCAGGAAAACAAACAGATTCATCTTGGAGAGGATTAAACCAAGCTACTCCTTGGAGGCAAGGATTCTGGGGCTTCGTCTGACATACTTTGGACATGTTGCCAGGAGGGACGGGTCCTTGGAGAGGGACATCATGCTTGGGAGGGTGAAGGGACAGCGCAGGAGGGGAAGACCCTCTATGAGATGGATTGACTCGGTGACTGGGGTAATCGGGATGGGTGTGTCAGAGACAGTGCGGTTGACGCAGGACAGCAGGATTTAAGGCTGTTGTGCATAGGGTCGCTGAGTCGCAAACAACTCGACGGCACATAACAACAACATTTCAAAGAGAATTAAGAGGCAACAATGAACTGCAAGTTTGTCAGCAACTCATTCTTGTAAACTTCATTTCTCAACATATTTTATTCTCAATCATAGTTAAGTGACTTCATACTAATTCTGTACCAGTCCCAGGTTAGGAAACCTGATCCCTTGAATGGAGGAATTAAATTTGTAGTTACTTGGCTCAGTCTTTTGGAAGTGTTCTTAACTGTAACTATGTCAGTATTTTGTAAGACTTATTTAACCAAACCAGAATTATACATAAAACTTTATTACCTCCCCTGATCCTTAACCCTAGAAAACTAGTTTGGGAAGAGGAAAGAAATGATTAAAGATCTCATGTCCCTTAATTCCTCAGAGAAAGACTAGCAGTTTTAGTTCACTAATTGAACCATTGTAGAAGCAAGGATGACAACACGTCATCTCATGTCTGTTGGCGCTTGCTATCAAAAGGGACCAGTTTCTGGAGATGAACATACTTGGTAGTTGCTGAGCACTGCTGAGTTGGAACTGACCTATAGCTGACCTTCGGACAGGTTATCTGAGGCAGTAAATTGCAAGGGAGGAGACTGTCAATCCTTGGGACTGCAGTACAAATCCTTAACACTAGATGTCCCTTGCCTGGTAGGACAGTAAAAAAAAAAAAAGAAAAAAAAAAAAAAAGAGGAGGAAGCCTCAAAGAAATGGCTGAAACAATGGACTCAAGCCCAGCAACAATTGTGAAGATGGTGAAGATTGGATGGACGATGTTCCACTGTGCTGTACATGGCATAACTGTTACCTGTGTGTAGTATCCACCAATAAAAAGAAAAACAAACAAAACCCCACAATCTTTGCTGTCAAGTCTGAACTGATTCAAAGTTAACCCTTCAGCAGGATTTCAGAGGCTGTAAACTGCACAGAAGGATACTGCCCATCTTTCTCTCATGGAGCCGCTGGTGGATCTGAACCACCAGAGAACTCTGTACCACCTTTGGGTTAACAGTACAACTCCCTATCAACTACGCTACTAGGGGGACCAAATCGACTCTACAGCATCCAGCTACTGAACCATAGGTTCTCAAAGTTGGCATGAACCTTCCAGGTTTTAAAAAAAGGAAGCTCATCAACAAACGAATAGATAGAAAAACTATGGTATATTCACACAATGGAATACGCCATAGCACTGAAAAACAATGAACTCCTAAAACATTACATAACAATGATGAGCCTGGAGGACATTATGCTGAGTGAAATATCTTAGTCACTAAAGGACAAATACTGCACAACACCACTACTATAAAATAGGACAGATACGGAGATGGAGGTTAGGGAGCTCTGGTGTGGCCTAGTGGCAAGAAGGTGCACTGCAATCCCAAAGCTGCTCTGTGGGAGAAATGGGCAATCTTGTCCCATGCAATTAACTAAAAACCCATCAGAGGGTCGGCTCCAACTCTATGGTATACAGCAACATGGGGGGGAGGGTTTGGGGACAGAATGGCAAGAGTGGACAGAAAATGAACACTGAATTAGATCAGATGAGGGATGAACTGTCCTAAAGGAATACATGATTAGGCATTATATGTATTACAATAATCTGGAATAGGAGGTGCACTGTGGGGAGGGCTGGGGGCAAAACCCCATTTTCAATGTTAATGAAATAGTTTAATCCTATAAAATTTAAAGACTTTAGCTTTGTTCCCTTTACCACTGTGAAAGTATTGTTTGCCCAAATGAAATGCACACCTCATTTCTCTAACAAAGGACTACACACTGTAAAGAGGTAGATAGTGGAAAATAAATGACACACTCTTCTAGTCATTGTGGTGACTTAGTTACAGGGACCCAGGTGCTGAAATGAATCCCTTTACATAGCTCCAATGTTAATACATAATTAAACATTGATGTTAATATATACATTTAAAACAAGGGCAAGGAAAAATCACTGTGACCAATCCCTTGTCAAGCAGGGTGCTAAATATTTTAGACACTTCTTGAAAAGCATTGCACTGAAGAAGTTTTAACTGCTAACAATAAACATCTGGGATTGATCCAGGATAACAAACCCAAAAGCATGTAAAAGTGAATGGCTAAAGATCTGGCTGTAACCAGCATGCTGGGCCACAGGACAGCTGTGACAGTGACTGACCAGCTGTTCCTCTCTGCTGAGTCAGATTCATCCACATGTGCCCAGGTGCTGAAACGGAAACATTTTATACAATCACCACAGTTAAGTCCCCAGGTTAAGGCCTTGTAAAGTACAGATAACTTGTACTTGCCCTTTAATATTATGCAAATTGGCCCCACTTTGCAACTATTGAACTAACCCCTACTTACAACAAAGTCTTTATCATAATTACCTCACCTGCTCTAAAGTAATATTAAATAAGAACTGTATGTACTCATTCCACCTTACCTACAGATTTGACTTAAAGACACATATAGAAACTGATCTCATTTGTCACCCAGCGGGGACTGCCTATCCTGTCCTTCTCCAAGGCCCCCAACTGTCCTTCCTCTGTTGCTGCCCATAAATGAAACAAGCCACCACTGTGATCAACTTGGGCTCCTTTTATTCAGGAAGCATACACTAATCCACTTTGTACAATTTTTTTATACATCCCAGAAATAAGCGAAAATAGCAGTTTTAAATATGTTACAAAGTCAACTTTTGAGGCTTAATAAGCTTTATGAGAGACGGACCAGCCAACTGACCTTCTCCTCTAAGCACCAATGTCTTCAGTTTTTTTACATCAAGCTCTGCCACAGCTGTGGCCGGCCTGGATGTGCTGCACATCCAAACCACGGGAAAGCTAGAATGGGGAGTCGCTGTGAGTCTCTCTGCAAGGCACCAAGAACAAACAGCTCAAGCTTCCTTTCTTCAGAATGGACCTGTTTCAGACTCCTTTCAATTGCTCCCACAAGCAGTGCTCTCTCAGCATGAAGAGTAGCATTTATTAAAACCCATCATGTATCACAAGGTACAGTAAATCACTCCCAATATTCGGGGGGTGGGGAGTCATGTGGTAGAAGTTATAAATAAAATGAACACTAAAATTCCTTTAAGGAAGTTTTACATCATTTCATTGATCAGGACATTTTCAAGTACAGCACAATTTACTGGTAAACATTCTATAGAGCTAGCCTCACACAAAGATGAAAATAGATAATACAAAATGATGGGACACTTTTCTGTAATTATGGAAGACTGTAGTTTTGCTGTAGTCAACATCAACTTTACATAATGTTGCGGACTGCTGTGCTATATATGCCCTTTAAAATGAGAATTTGTTCTCAGAGTAAAATCCCATTCAGAGATGTGTTCTTGCTTTGTACAAATAGCCAAAATCCAAGGGGGCATAGCAGTATCAAAGACACGAACAGTAACTGCACAATGCCATCATGTGGATTAAGCTAATACAAGTGGACAGATTTTTCCAGGTTTTCATATCCAATAAAGCACTATATGAAACAATTGCTCTGCCCCCAGAAAATGTAGCATCTCTTTTGTTTATAAATTTGCCTCATAAGGCATTTACAAAATAAATTAGTAAGAACTCAATTTGCTTGAGGCATTACAAGTTCATAATGCCCCACCTGGCCCTCCTGTTTGAGCTGGTCCAGCAAGTCTTCTTTCCGTCTTTTCCTCCCAACTACCAGGTACCTGTCGTGGCCCACTCCGTGGGACTTACTCTTCAGGCCATATTTCTGTGCAATCTGGTGTATTTGCTTCCGCTCATCATTAGTCAGTTCCGTAGAGAAAGTCAAATCCGTGTGGCTCTCCGAGCGGGCATAATTTCTGATGATCTGTTCAATATCTCGCTTGGCAAGTTTATTCACTCTTTCAACGTCAAGTCCCAGCCCCTCTCGCTTATGCTGCTCTTTGACCGAGATGGGCTCCCGTATTCCCTCACCAGACTTACCGAGCCCACCCCCTGTCCAGCCCATCTTTCGCAGCAGCTGATTGCCGATGTTGTCTTCTCGGATTTGCTGTTTGTAAGCCTCCTCTGCTGAGCGGCCCTGAATTTCATTTCTGGAAATCACATCCTCCACTGCTCCTTTCTTCAAGTTGTTAATGACAGTGGGCTGGGTCTTTTTGAGGGTTTTTACAGCCTCCCCCGCGGCTTCATACTTGACAGTCTTCTTCACGCCAACGGCTTCCGCAATTACTTCGCTCTCTAGGATCACCTTGCATTTCCACCGGAGGCCTGTCATTCGCTCGTACACGTACTCCACGGTCATCCGGTTAAACTGAGCTGTGTCGTTCAGGGTGCACACAGGATTGGAAGAGTTCTCATACACCACGAGGTCCTTTATGTCTTTCTTCTTCCCAGATCCCTTGGGCGACGAGTTGGCTTGGCACTGAGAACTTCTGACGGATGGGTAAGTGGGCTGGGTCTTTTGAAGAATCTTCAAAGCCTCATCAGCAGCTGCATGTTTACTTGTTTTTTTTGTTCCATAACCTTCAGCTAAGCAGTGATCCTGCAAAAATACCCGACAGCGCCAGGTGCGATTTGGCATCATCTCATATTTGTACTCAACAGACATTTTGTTGTACGAGGCAGAGTTGTTAAGGATGCCAATTGCATCATTTGCATTCTCTGTAAGGACAAAATTGGTCCAGTGTTTGGCAGAAGCATTAAAAATTGGCTGCCCAGAAGCATCTTTCACTAATACTACCAGCTCTTCTGGTGGTTTCAGTGCCGGGGGAAAGTCATAAGAAGGCATACCAATCTGACACACCACAAGGTCCTCCCCAAATGTGTGCTTGAATTTCCGTCGGATAACTCTCACTTCAATCCGCTTCTGCAAGAGTTTCACAGCTAGTTCAGTTGCTCGATCCCTGGACCCATTCTTGCTGCCAGCATAACCTGTAGTTAAGTAGATATTTTGACAGCGAACTTCACATGCATAACCATCAATTAGAAGTTTTTTATTTTTGGGGATGTCAGCTGGTGGGATTTCTTTTAAAGGGGCATAAATATACTCAGGGTTTGTTTTACATGCCTGAATACAGCGTGTTAACATGTAAGTATAATTGATTTTATCGGAGCCAGATGTCATCTCTGGATTTGAAAGGTTTTTCCAGATAGTCGCTGTTAACTTTTCAATGAAATACTGTTTCTCAGCGACCACTGACTCGGGAAACGTCTGTGATGGTGAAGGCTCAGAAGCTGCTTGGGAGTTTCCCTGATGGGAAGTGCTGCTTGGAGCAGGCTTTCCATTGTCAAAATACATGTTTGCTGTTACAGGCTGGTCTTTTGTGTAAAGAAATCCTGATGAATCACAGTACTGAGAATTCCCATCTTGGATACTGAAAGAGTCTTGCGTATAATCTTGGGAGACGTCTCTTGACATGCTGGCAAAGTGTATCTGCTCATTTATCTCTCTTGTTTGCAGTCCATAAGGTTCCTCCTGTCTTTCATTGCTTGAACTACTAGCTACAAAATGGACAGGCTCAAAACGAGGTCTTGCATGGTATTTGGAACCGGCTTGCTTTTTAGGAGGATTTTGACCTACAGAACGAGTGAAATTTACAATTCATTAAAAAGGGAACATTGTAAAAGAACCAGGCAGGAAAATACTTCCAAATTGTGCACAAGCTACATTGCTAGAGCGAGGTAATTCCCATCACAAAGGTGAAGGGACTCAAATATCAATGTAAAGTCCCAGTATAAGGAGGGATGTGTCCTACCAATTCATGTGTGAGGGAAGATTTGTGAGAAAAATATACCAAGGAACATATTAACTATGCAGGCTGACTAATACTGACTAATAGATGCTTTCTCAGCAAATGGGTTAACACACAGGTGCCATGTACTCTGGGTTAAAGAGGGTTTGTTCCAGTATCAGCTCATCAGACCTGTGCTGGGAAAAAGCTAACTTAAGGACCACACCTAGAACAGGTGGCTCTAGAGCAACAGAGATGATGACCAGAGGCTTTTTCACAAACCCTTTCTATCAGAGTAGAAGTGAAAGCTAAGGATACTCAAGTCTGATTATAAAGCTCACACTCTATGACAGCATTGCAGAGAGCTGTGACCAAGTGGTCCCCAAAATACCCACCTCCAAATCCTCGTCCTGATCTGTGTGGCACAAAAGGGTGCTTGCTCTATTTTATTTCTAAAAGAATTAACAGCTAGACGCTAATGGATTAGGAGGAGGGATATCAAACTTGAAGCTCTCTTGTGAGGCGACAGCAGATGCTATACTAGCACTCCCTCCGTATAACACTGTTTAGTACAAAGCAGGCCCATCTTAGACCCATCCAAGAGGATTCAGTTACTCAGCTACTTGAATGATTGTGGTATAAGGTATTCTATTTGGAGACAGGTGCCATGCCATGGACCTTAAGGACAGCATTATAGCCTGTCTCCAGTATTCTTAGCTTTCACTTCTACATAGCATTCTCAAAAAAAAAAAAAAGAGGTAGAGGTGTAAATAATGGAAAGCTGAAATGCTTCAATGTTATTAAAAGCATACACCACACTCATATCATTTTTTAAAAGGTCATGGTTTTTTCTTCAAATCCCACTTTTCAGAAACAAGTATACTCACCGTCACATGGTGAGAGGTGGCGTTTTTGACCTTTGGCATACTTAGACAGCGTCAGATCATAGGAATATGGCATTTCCCCAATATCAATGCCTTCAGCCATTTGCAGAATTTTTTCCATCAAGCGTGGGCTGTACCTATTTAAATGAAAATAACCTACAGTTATAATAAATAAGAATGTGGTTTTTCACAAAGCCTCTAAATGAGCCAGTCTTAATATTGCCCCCCATAGGACCTTTTCAAAAGAAGTATCTTGGCTATCAAATCTGCCCCTAAAATACTTACCTAGCAAATTTTCCAATAAATGAGTAATCATGTTACTGTCTTTAAGACCAAGGTTTTTTAAGAGAAGATATGCAAATATAAAATCAAGAAAAAAAGAGGATGTTATATTAATTTGAATTTAAAACATCAGCATAAACTCATGACTTACTCTTCTTTAATATGCACATATTATGGTACCTATACTAGATCAAGAAGCTATTGTCCAAATAGAGCAAGCGAATACAGCATGGTTTAAAATCAGGAAAGATATGAGTCAAGGTTGTATACTTTCTCCAAACATATTTAATCTGTATGCTGAGCAAAACATCTGAGAAGGTTGACCCTATAAAGAAGAATGTGGGGTCAGGATTGGAGGAAGACTAATCAACAACCTCTGTCATGCAGATTACACAACTTGGCTTGTGTAAAGTAAGAAGGACCTGAAATGCCTGCTGTAGAAAATAAAAAACTATAGCCTTTAATATGAATTATATCTCAATATAAAGAAAATAAAAATACCACTGGGCTAACAGGAAACATCGTGATAGATGGAGAAAAGATAGAAATAGTCAATTATTTCATCTTACTTGGATAAACTTGGTATCAGCAGTCTAGAAATCAAAAGGTGTACATATAGCATTGGGAAAGTCTGATATCAGGGATCCTTCCAAAGTCTTGAAGAGCAATGATGCCAGTTTTAAGACTAAGGTGCGCCTCATTCAGGCCATGGTGTTTTCAATCACTTGCTATGCATCTGAGAGCTGGACACATTGACTAAGGGACGACAGAAGAAGAACTAGTGCCTTTGAGTTATGGTGTTGGAGATGAGTACTGAATATCCCAAGGAACACCAAAACAACAAATTGATATATCTTGGAAAGTGTAGTCAGAGTGTTGCTTGGTGGCAAGGAGGATGAAGCTTCATCTCACATACTTTGGGCATGTTGCCAGGAGAGGCTATTCCTAGGAAAGGAACTTCATGCTTGGAAAGGTGGAGGTCAGCAAAAGAGAGGAAGACCCTCAATGAGATGGATTGACACAGTGGCTGCAGCAATGGGTTCAAGCATGTCAGACATTATAAGGATGGCACAGGATAGGACAGAGCTCAGATCTGTTGTTCACAGGGCCCCTATATGAGTTGTATTCAACTTATTGACTCCTCACAACACACACACACACTCCTCCTCCTAGCTATGTTCAATGAAGAGCCTGAAAATAATAAGTGTTAAGAACTGCAGGGTTATTAATATCAATATCCAGATTGCAGTCCTTAGAGAAATACCTAGTTTCAGGCCTGGAACAAAAAAGTGTTTAAGATAAGCCTGGGAGATCTAGTGCCTGGAGACAGGGAAGCTGTCAAAGGCTAAAAGGGTTGTGTCAAAAGGACTCAGAAACCAAGTGAAATAGATGCCTATGGGCAAAAGTGAGCCTTCGTCTCGATAGGAACAGTAACTACAACGGATAACGACACACCAAATATATTTTAAAGAATCCATCAATTACTCAAAGTATCCTTACTGATCACCTTTGCAGGACTGTTGGAAATCAAGCCACTACTCTGAAAACAGGTGAATATTAAAGAAGGCAAGCATTTATCCAGCACTTTCCTGTACAATCTGTACCTTGGAACAACCAAAGAGTTGCTGAGAGGATTTCTTTTACAGTAGCATCCCAGCTAATAAATGAATGAGCGATGACTACCACTTTCCAAAATAAATCTATTCTGGCTCAGTGAAAGGCTGACAGAGGAGAACCCAGAAACAGATCCACACAAATATGCACACCTGTTAAAGAAGAAACTAGAACGCATAACTCATCTTTCTTGTTGTTGTGTGCTGTCAAATCCAGATCCGACTCATAACTGACCCTTCAGCAGGCTTTCAGAGGCTGTAAATGACGCAGCTTCATACCATAAGACCACTGGAATTCCCTCTTTCCTGAGTCTGGAAGAAGTACATGGTACCTGGCTACCCCTACCAACCATTCTGACCAGGAACACAACAGATGGTCTCAGATAGAATTGGAGAAAAATAGGGATAGGGTACAAAACACAAAATCTTCTTCTTTTTTTAAAAAGGTCAGAAGGTGGCACGAAAAGCAAAGAAGGAAGCCCCAAAACAGAGGCCAAAGCAAAGGCATTAAAGGCCAAGAAGGCAGTCCTGAAGGGCACCCACAGCCAAAAAAAAAGAAGAAGATCTGCACGTCACCCACATTCCAGTGGTGGCCTAACACGCTGAGACTCTGAAGGCAGCGCAAATACATCCGGAAGAGCGTCCCCAGGAGAAACAAGCTTGACCACTGTGCCATCATCAAATTTCCTCTGATCACTGAGTCAGCCATGAAGAAAATAGAAGATAACGCACTTGTGTTCATTGTGGATGTCAAGGCCAACAAGCACCAAATTAGACAAGCTGTAAAGAAGCTCTATGACATTGATGTGGCTAAGGTCAACACTTTGATTAGGCTTGATGGAGAGAAGAAGGCCCCCCCAAGTCCACTCCACTATGTTACCTTTGTTCTGGACTCCTGTCATAACAATAATATCTAATCATATATCCCTTTTAAACAGTTCTCTCTTCTGTTGCAATGCAGTATAAACCATCTACCCTCTCTCAGTTTCGCTCGAATCCCTATGTCAGTCCTCCTTTATAACAGTGGCATTATGCCATATTTGTCCTTTTGTGACTGAAATATTCCACTCAGCATAATGTTCTCCAGGGGCACTTATTTTGTGAAATATTTCATGAGTTCCTTGTTTTTCAATGCAGCATATTATTCCATTGTGTGAATATACCACAGCTTCTCTATCCATTTGTTTGTTGATGGACACTTGTTTCCAACTCTTTGCTATTGTGAACAAAGCTGAAATAAACATAGGTGTACATGTGTCTGTTTGGGTGGCAGTTATGGTTTCCTTAGGGTATATTCCCAGGAGTGGAATTGCTGGGTCAAATGGTATTTCTTTCTTTTTTTCTTTATTTTATTTTTTTTTTATTATTATTTTGTGTGTATGTACCGTCAAATCCAATCTGACTGGTACAGGGGGAGATTGTACCTCCTTCTCCAGTAGAGCATCTGGTGGATTCGAACCTTATGCCTCTGGGATTGCAGTGCAGCTTCTTGCCCCTAGGCCACCAGAGCTCCTCAAATGGTATTTCTATTTGCAACTTTTTGAGAAAGCGCCACACTGCCTTCCATTGTGGTTGTACCATCTTACACTCCCACCAACAGTGAATAAGGGTTTCAGTTTCTCCACAACCTCGCCAGCATTTATTGTTTGCTGTTCATTAAATTTTGTTATTCTTACTGAGGTGAGATGATATCTCATAGTTGTTTTGATTTGCATCTCTCTTAGAGCTAGGGATTTTGAACATTTTTTCATGCGTTTGTTTGCCATTTGAATGTCTTCTTTGGTGAAGTGTCTGCTCATCTCCTGTTCCCATTTTGCAATTGGATTGTTCACCTTTGCCATGGTGGTCAAGACAGCATGGTACTAGTACACTGATAGACACATAGATCAATGGAATAGAATTGAGAATCCAGAAATCAGCCCATTGACCTATGGTCAACTGATTTTTGACAAGGAGATGAAATCAGTCAAGTGGGAAATGACAGCCTTTTTAACAAATGGTGCTGGCAAAATTGGAAATCTGCAGCAAACTCAGGCAAGATCCACACTTCACTCCATACACAAAAACTAACTCAAAGTGGATCATGGACCTAGGAGACCTAGGACTAAAACCAAAGACTATAAACGTCATTAAAGAAAAGCTTGGAAGAGCCCTAGAAGTCCTAATCTATAACATGAACAGTCTTCCAAGCATCCTGAAAAAATCTACAACCAGAAGAGGATAAAATAGATGAATGGGGCCATCTAAGAATCAAATCCCAATGCACATCCAAAAACTTCACCAACAGGCTAAAAAGGGAAGCCACAGACTGGGGGAAAATAATTGGTAATGACACGTCAGACAAGGGACTTATGTCTACAATTTATAAAATACTCGAGCACCACAACCAGATAAAGGTAAACAACCCAATTGAAAACTGAGCACAGGATATGAACAGCCATTCTTGGAAAACTCTCTATAGAGGGTCAGTTCCGACTTGATGATGCATTTCAACATAAAACTACTAGAAAAACATTAGGGAGCTCTGGTGGCCTAGTGGCAAGAAGCTGCACTGCAATCCCGAAGGTAGGTGGTTCAAATCCACCAGATGCTCTGCTGGAGAAGGAGGGGCAAACTCCTCCTGTACCAGCCGGATCAAATTCGACAGTATACCAAATTTAAAAAAAAACCACACACAACCAAAACCCAAAAACTTTTAGAAAAATACACAAGAACTTCAAGATCGAAGGCTAGGCAAAGAGGTGTGAAACTTGACACCAAAAGCATGATCTTTGAAAGAGCAAGTGGATAAAGAGAAAAATATCCTGTTAAAAACAACCACCCATCCACCCACTAAAGGTCTCTATGAATAAAGTGGATCAAATGACAAACTACAGACTTGGACAGAGTATCTGCAGATCACAAGTACAACAGAAGTCTGGCACCAAGAATATATGAAGACCTCAAACAAAACTCAACAGCTGGACGAATAGAAATTCTTATCTATTGCTAGTGGAGCTTGGTGAAAAAACTGGTGGTTCCTCAAAGTTAATATAAAATTATATGACACATACATTTCTACTCCTGTTGTTAATGTGCTGTTGAGTCAGAATCAATTCCTAGCTGACCCTCCAACAGGTTTTTCAGAGGCTGCAAGCTGCATAGGAGAAGATTGCCCATTTTCTTCTCTTGATGGCTGGTGGATTCAAGCCTTGCCATTGGGCTGGCAAGCACAGCTCCTTAACCACTCGGTCATCAGAGCTCCCTTTTCTACTCCTAGATGTGTGTGTATATTCATCCAAAAGACTGGAAAGCAGGGACACAAATACATGTGCACCAGCATACTGCAGTACTTACTATACACAACAGCCCAAATGTACCTCAGCAGATAAATGGATAAACAAATCGTGCCAAATACATGCAATGGAATATTATTAAAGCCATAAAGAGAAGATCTGATACACTCTACAACATGGATGAACTTTGAAAACATGTTGGTGAGTGAACTAAGGGGCAAATCTTGAATGATCCCACTTATATGAAGAATCTAGAACACGAAAATGCAGAGACTAAAGTTTATTAATAGCAGTGTGAGTGGGAGGGAGAAGGGCAATCACTGCTTATGGGGCACTGAGTTCATATTAAGGATAATGGCAAACTTGGGAAACGGAGAGTGGTGGACTTTGTGAAGGCAATTAATGCTGTAAATGTGAAAATAGTTGACATAGTAAATGTTTTGTTATGCAGGGGAAGAGACTGCCTATCTTTCTACCCCGGAGCAGGTGGTGGATCTAAGCCCCCTGTGTTTGGGCTGTGCAACTCCTTACCAGGGCTCCCTGGTGGTCTAGTGGTATATAATATATATTAATAGGTCTGTCCCGGAAAGGGTGAAACCAAGTTTCTCCTTGCAGGCTAGGATTTTGAAGCTGCATCTCACATACTTGGGGCCCATAGCCAGGAAAGACAGGTCCTTGGATAAAGACATCATGCTAGGAAGAGTGCAGGAGAAGACGACCCCGGATGAGATGGACTGATACAATGACTGGGACAGTGGGGGTTGGTGTGTTGGAATTAGTGAGACTGGATCAGGAAAGGGCATGGTTCAGAGCTGCTGTATGTAGGGTCACTAAGGTTTACAGGCAACTTGATGGCACATAACAACATATATATATTACAAATAAAGAAGCTTAGTGTCCAGAAACCACTAATTACCTAAAAACAAAACAAAAACTTCACACTAATAGCACTACGCAATCAAAATGACTAAAATTTAAGACCCAAACAACAAAACTGGTGACACCACCACATGAAGGGGAAGATGTAGAGAAAGGCAATCAGCTGGTGGAGACAGGAAATGGGGCAGCAACTCTGGGAAATATGGCAATTTCTTATTAAATTAACGATGCAGTTACCATATGACCCAGCAATTACACTCTTGGGCATTTATCCCAGAAAACTGAAAAACTTATGTTCAACACAAATATTTGTATACAAATGCTCTCAGCAGTTTTATTCATAATCTCCCCAAACTGGAATCATTCCAGATGTCCCTCAACAGGGAAATGGTTAAAACATACATATGATGGAATGTTACCAGCAATGAAGCTGAATGAACTACTGACACATGCAGCGTTGTAGAAGGGTAGAAGGGAAGAGACATGATTATAAAAGGGAAACAAATCCTCATAGTATTGAACTGTCCAGTATCTTGACCATGGTGGCCCACACATCTTGAATAGAATTAAATCATCCTCCTCACTTCTGTAGAGTTGGAACTCACTCACACCTGACCCTTCAGTGGGTTTTCAGAGGCTGTAAATTACACTTATCTTTCTCTCTCTAAGCAGGTGGTGATTCGAATTGCTTGTCTTTGAACTGGCAGTGCAACTCCTTTCCCACTAGGCCACCAGAGCTCCAGTTAACAGTCTTGCTTCCAAGAAATAACTGGGGGCAGGAGAGAAGACACTTCTAGAAGGGCTGTGTTATGGACTACTGACAAGAGCTGATGTTGAAGGGGTACACGAGGTGCTACTTTTGTTTTATTTGACATTTTCCATAATAAGTTCTAAAATACACAATTTTTACAATAGTTTCTTATGAAGTGGACTGGCTGCTTTGAAGAGATACCAAAGTGTGGGCTCCAGAGAAATCAACCTTGGCTATCCTGGGCTTATCTTTGCTACCTTTAGAGTATTTTTTAAAAAATATTTTTTTAAATTGAGATTTTAATGAAAGTTTATAAAGAACTTAGGTTTCCAATTGTTGATTGTTGCACATTTTCCTCCCTGTTCCTCCCCATCACTTTTTTCCTTGGGAAAAAAAGTTCTTTCAAAAAAAAAAAGTTCTTTCATTTGTTATACAGCCCCCGTACTCCCAGACCACTTTACTATGCAGCTCTTATTCTGGGCTCTTGTCATGCCAACAATACCGAGTTATATATTCCTTTTATACAGTTCTCTTCCTTGTCTGTTTCAATGCCATGTACATTATTTATTTATCCCCTCTTCTCTGTTACCCCCCAGCCCCCATGTCAGTCCTGTTTTACAACAATGGCACTATGCAGTATTTGTCTTTTTGTGACCGAGATATTTCACTCAGCTTACACATTTTGTATAATATTACATGAGTTCCTTGTTTTTCAGTGCAACATAGTATTCCATTGTGTGACTATACCACAGCTTCTCTATCCATTCATTTGTTGATGGGCACTTGTTTCCAACTCTTTGCTACTGTGAACAAAGCTGAAATAAACTTAAGTGTGCATTTATCTGTTTGGGTGACAGTTCTGGTTTCTTTAGGGTATATTTCCAATAGTGGAATTGCTGGGTCAAATGGTATTTCTATTTCCAAATTTTTGAGAAAGCGCCATACAGTGTTCCATAGTGGTTGCACCATTTTACACTCCCACCAACAGTGAATAAGAGTTTGTCTCTCCACAAACTTGCCAGCATTTGTTGCTTGCTGTTCTGTTAAATTTTGCTATTCTTACTGGGTTGAGATGATATCTCATAGTTGTTTTGATTTGCATCTCTCTTAGAGC
>NW_006399881.1:4836002-4838180 GCF_000299155.1 Elephantulus edwardii
GGTGCCATTCATCTATTTTTATTCTTTTTGGTGGTTTAATTTTTTAAATTTATTTATTTTTTCATTTCAATGAACATCTACAGAGATTTTGGAATTCCATTCATTCATTGCTGCACTTGCCATTCATCTATTTTATCCTCTCTTGGTTGTAGGTTTTTCTTCAGAGTCTACTGAGAGCTATTACCAATAAAGAGCCATCGTGGCCTTTGAGAACAAAGTTCTGAAAATGAGTAGCAAACCGAAGACTGTCAACCAGGTAGACTGACACAGTGACTGCTACAATGGGCTCTTTTGTGTCAGGAAGTGGGAGGATGGTACAGGATAGAACAGCATTCAAATCTTTTGTTTACAGAGTTGCTGAGTCTAGCATCTAACAACAACAACAAACATCACATAAACAGATTATCAACTTGGGGGAGGCGTAGCAAAAGCAGAAAACAAGAACCAAAAAAAAAGTAAAAAACTCCACTATTCAATTACTGCCACCGAGTTAATTCCAACTCATGAAAGGGGCAACATTTTCCACTTTCAGTGCAACGGGTGTCACATTCTGCAGTTAGGTTTCCTTGCAAAGGAAAGAAGACGAGAGAGGTCAAGGCAAAGATTCCTAGTTTATCACAAACCACCAAATGTGCAGGCTGAGTTTAGAAGAGACTATGGTACTAGGGATATTATAACTAATGTTAGATGGATTTGGCTGAGAGCAGAGAGAAATGTCTAACTGTGTTTCACTGACTATGCAAAGGCACTTGACTGAGTGGATCACAACAAACTGTGGCTGACTCTGAGAAGAATGGGAATTCCAGAACACTTGATCATGCTTATGAGAAACCTATGCTTGGACCAGGTGGCAGTCATCAGAACAGACCAAGGAAAGACTGCATGGTTCAAAATCAGGAATGGTGTATGCCAGGGATGTATTCTATCTCCATACTTTTTCAACTTATATACAGAATAGATCATCTAGGAGGCTGGAATCTATGAGAGGACTGTGGCATCAAGACTGCAAGAAGCAGCATCATCAACCTGCATTATGCAGGTGACACAACCTTGTTTGTTGAAACTGAGGGTGGTTTGAGGCATTTGCTGCAGAAGGTCAAGGACTGCAGCCTTCAATATGGATTCAAGCTCAACATAAAAAAACCCCAAAGATTCTTACCACTGAGCCAATTGGCAGCATCATGATAGACAGTGAAAAGATAAGATTGTTGACAGCTTCAGTTTGCTTGGCTCTACAATCAACACTCTTGGTAACAGTAGCCAGGAAATCAAAAGATTAATTGCATTGAGAAAATCTGTTGTCAGGGACCTCTCCAGAGTACTAAAGAGCAACAGTGTCAGTCTGGAGACCAAGGTGCTCCTGATGTAGGCCATTGTTGTTGTTGTTGATTGCCTTTGAGTCAAGCATGACTCATAGCAACCCTATGAACAAAAGGCTTGAAGCCCCTCTACAACTATTGACATTTATCAAAGTTCACAGAGTTTCCGGAGGCATGTTATTTAGAAAGTGGATGCCATTCTTGCTTCCAGGCAATGGTCTTTGCAATTACCTGCTATCAGGCTCTCTGCTCCTCATCGATCCAGATTGCCCTCTCTTCTTGTGCAGCCTCAGCCGCATCCCTGAGACACGATGGTGAAGGTTGGAGTAAACGAATTTGGCCGTTTTGAGTGCCTGGTCACCAGGGCTGCTTTTCTCTCTAACAAAGTGTATATTGTCGCCATCAATGATCTTGACCTCAACTACATGGTCTATATGTTCCAATATGATTCCACCCATGGCAAGTTCAACGGCACTGTCAAGGCTGAGAATGGGAAGCTGGTCATCAATGGGAAAGTTATCACTATCTTCCAGGAGCGAGATCCCGCCAACATCAAGTGGGGTGATGCTGGTGCTGAGTATGTTGTGGAGTCCACTGGTGTCTTCACAACCTTGGAGAAGGCTGGGGCTCACTTGAAGGTGGTGCCAAATGGGTAATCATCTCTGCTCCTTCTGCTGATGCCCACATGTTTGTAATGGGCGTGAACCATGAAAAGTATGACAACTCTCTCAAGATTGTCAGCAATGCCTCCTGCACCACCAACTGCTTGGCTCCCCTGGCCAAGGTCATCCATGACAACTTCGGCATTGTAGAGGGACTCATGACCACAGTCCATGCCATCACTGCCACCCAGAAGACT
>NW_006399881.1:4838815-4849980 GCF_000299155.1 Elephantulus edwardii
AGCCCATCTTGTCATGTACCATCAATAAAGTACACTGTACTCAGCCAAAAAAAAAAAAGAAATCTGGACAGTGACCAGGGATGATAGGAAAATGATGTTTTTGAGCTGTGGTGCTGGAGAAGAGTATTGACTATCCCATTGATGGCTAGGAGAACAAACAGATTCCTTTTAGAGAGAGTGAGATCAGGCTGCAAGGATTCTGAAGCTTTGTCTGACATACTTTGGAAATGTGGCAAGGAAGAACTATTCCTTGGAGAGGGACATCATACTTGGGAGGGTGGAGGGACAGTACAGGAGAGGAAGATCCAGGATGAGACTTAGTGACTAGGGTAATGAGGGTAGGTGTGTCAGAGACAATAAGGTTGGCACAGAATAGAGCAGGTTCAGGCTGTTGTAAATAGGTTTGCTATGAGTCTCAATTGGCAGCATCAGGATGGATGGTGAAGAGATTGGGATTGTTCACAGCTTCAGTTTGCTTGGCTCCACAGTTAACATTCTCGGCACCAGCAGCCAGGAAATTAGAAGACGTATTGCCATGGGAAAGTCTGCTGTTAGGGACCTCTCCAAAGTACTGAAGAGCCATGGTGTCTCTTTGGAGACGAAAGTGCGTCTGATACAGGCCATGGTCTTTGCTATCACTTGTTATGCATCAGAGTGTTGGACTAAGGAGGATAGAAGGAGAAATGATGCCTTTGAGCTGTGGTGCTGGAGAAGAGTATTGAGGGTACCATGGACTGCTAGGAGAACAAACAGATTCATCCTGGAAAGGGTCAAACTGGGGCTCCATTTAACACACTTTGGGCATGTTGCAAGGAGGGACAGGTCTTTGGAGAGGGACATCATGCTTGGTAGAGTGGAGGGACAGCGCCGAAGGGGAAGGCCCCCTATGAGGTGGATTGATTCAGTGACTGGGGTAACCGGGATGGGTGTGTTGGAGACGGTGCGATTGGCAAAGGACAGAGCAGAGTTTAGGGATGTTATAGGGTCGCTATGAGTCCCAAGCAACTCGATGGCACATAACAACAACAACAACAACAAATGAGTCTCAAGTGACTCGATGGCACATAACAACACAAACATGCACAATCTAGAATTTTAAAATAAAAACTATACAATACCCTAGGTGTTTATATGAATAATTACTTAAGTGCTATAATGAAGGGTGTATGTTAGGGATGTGTCCTGTCTGCACATCTTTTCAACCTATACGCATAACAGATTATCCAGGAGGCTGGGCTCTATGAGGGGAGATGTGGCATCAGGACTGAAATGAAACCAGGCTCCTCCTTGGAGGCAAGGATTCTAAAGCTTCGTCTGACTTATTTTGGATATGTTTCAAGGAGGGACTAGTCCTTGGAGAGGAACGTCATGCTTGGGAGGGTGAAGATGGATTGATACGGGGGTAATGGGGGTAGGTGTATCAGAGACAATAAGATTGGCACAGGATAGAGCAGGGTTTAGGGCTGTTGAACATAGGGCTGACTCACAGGAGACTTTACGGCAAATAACAACAACAGATGCAACTGACTAGAAAACTACTTAGCTTTACGTTGAGGGAGTCTGGTGGTGGAGGCAAGGCAATCTCCTCTTGTGTAATTATTTACAGCCCTGAAAAACTCTTGGAGAGTCAGCTGTGCGTCCAGTTTTGATTCCACGGCAGTGAGTGACTGAACTTTACATCAGCCACAAAACAAATCTTAGAACAGCTCACAGAAAAAAAAAATTCACAATCAGTTGTTTACTTTTACGAAAGAGACAAACAAAAAAATGAACAGAAATAATGTCAGCTCTTTGAGCTCCTTGGTTGCCTGGAGAGGCACCATAGTGGCACAGGGGTTAAGCACTTGGCTGCCACCCAAAAGGTTGATGACGTGAACTCACCAGCTGTTTGGCGGGAGAAAAACGCAACAGCCTGCTCCTGTAAAGATTGCTGTTGTTGTGCACCACTGAGTCAGAACCAACTCATAGCTGACCCTCCAGAGGGTTTGCAGGGACAGTAAATCGCACAGGAGGAGATTGCCCGTCCTTCTCTGGCAGAGCAGCTGGTGGATTTGAACCACATGCCTTTGGGATTGCTGCCGCAGTTTCTTACCTCTAGGCCACCAGAGCCCCTGTAAGATTACAGCCTTAGAAACCCTACAGGGTCAGTTCTACTGTTTTATGGGGTTTCTATAAAGCAGAATTGGTTTGATGGAAATGGGTTTGGTTACCTGGATATATGAGAGAGAGAGAGACAGAGAGAGAGAGAAGGGATTTTTAAAAAGCAGTCTGAAGAAAATATTTGTTTCATGTTACAATTTATAAAGCTGTACTTCTTAGTGTAGTCCATGCACCAGCAGCATCACCACCACCTGGGAACTTGTTATGAATGCAAATTCAAGCGCCTTCACCTCAGACTTCTCTGAATCAGAAGAAACTCTGGGGTGAGGCCCAGCAGTCTTTGTTTTAAGTCTTACCAGTGGTACTGATGCACACACAAGTTTGAAAACCAATGTTAACGTCACAAGAAGATCTTTAGACAAGTTCCAGGGAAGCTGCCACTCTCACCTGAAGGAATGGGGGCAGGAAAAAGGTGTGTCTCCGTGTATGTTTAAGCTCCTCCCAAGCTCGTCTAACGATCAAGGATACTTAACAACTGCCATTGTAGCCCTGATGGAAAAGGAATACAGATCCTGCCAGAGGGGAAAAAGTTCAGCAATCCCCTTTTCACTACTGTGCACTGTTGTTGTTGTTATGTGCCGTTGAGTTGCTTGCGACTCACAGTGACCCCTATGTACAACAGCCCTGAAACCTGCTCTATCCTGTGCCAACTTTACTGTCTCTGACACAGCTACCCTCATTACCCCAGTGACTGTATCAATCCATCTCACTGCTGGTCTCCCTTTCTTTTTCTGTCCCTCCACCTATCCAAGAATAATGCCCCTCTCCAAGGACTGGTCCCTCCTTACAACATGTCCAAAGTATGTCAGACGAAGCCTCAGAATCCTTGCCTCCTTCCAGAAGATGGACTAAGGAGCAAAGAGCAATCAGAAAGTAAGGTTAAAAAGAATTTACCTCAAAATTTGCTCAAGATATTTAATCAGATAGCTGAATTTGAGAAAGAAAAGGGAAATAAGCCCAAAAAGTAATATTAAGGCAGTTAGTATCATTACAATAAACACTTGACAGTGTTTTGTTTCCTCTGTCATTTCAGTTTAATGAATAAGCCTCTGCTCCTAAAATGTAGAGATTGCAAAACCAAATGTTCTTGGTTTTTTCCAGAGTACTTTTGTTTTATTTGTAAGTTCACTTTTCACTGCTTGATTTTTGGACTTATCATGGGAAATTTGTATGTATTATTTCCCACTCTGATGGTTTAACTTGTTTACCTAAAAATCATTCTCTGAAAGTATTGTTTCTTCATTGTATGATGGCATTCTGCTGGTTGAGAAAAATAAATTTGTGTGTTGACTACTTGGAAAAAAAAAAAAAGAATCCTTGCCTCTAAGGAGCAGCCTGGTTTCACCCTCTCTAGGACAAACCTGTTTGTTCTCCTGGCAGTCCATGGTGTATTCAAAACTCTTCTCCAGCACCACAGCTCGAAGGCATCAATTATCTTTCTATCATCCCTAGTCATTGTTCAGCTCTCTGATGCATAGTACACAATAGCAAAGACTATGGGAAGACTATGACCCCGATTAGGCACACCTTACTCTCCAGACTAATGTGGTTGCTTTTCAGTACTTTGGAGAGGTTTCTGACAGTGGACTTCCCCAATACAATCCATCTCTTGATTTTCTGGCTGATGGTACCAAGAGTATTGATTGTGGAGCCAAGTACACTAAAGCTGTTAACAATCTCGATCTCTTCACCATCTATCATAATGCTGGCAATAGGCCCAGTGGTGAGAATCTTTGTTTTCTTGATGTTGAGCTTCAATCCATGTTGAAGGCTGCAGTCCTTGACCTTCTGCAGCAGTGCTTCAGGTCCTCCTCAGTTACAGCAAGTAGGGTTGTGTCATCTGTATAACACAGGTTGTTGGTGAATCTTCCTCCAATCCTAATGCCACATTCCTCCTCATAGAGCCCAGACACCAGGATGATCTGTTATGCATATAGACTGAAATGGTATGGAGACAGAATACATCCCTGGTGTACACCCTTCCCAATTTTGAACCATGCAGTGTCTCCGTGCTCTGTTCTGACGACTGACTCCTTGTCTAAGTATGGGTTTCGCAAGAGCACAACAAATGTTCTGCGATTCCCATTCTTCTCAGAGTTAGCCACAGTTTGTTGTGATCCACACAGGTCAAAAGCCTTTGCAAAAAAAAAAAAAGCCTTTGCATAGTCAACTCTCTATTCTAAAAACTAAGTGGCGAACTTTGAACAATAAACTAACAATCTGTTTATCCATTCCAAAGCATAATGATTCTATAGTAGCAGAACAGAACTCGCCCCTAGGATTTCCAACACTGTAAATCTGTTCAGAAACAGATGGCCACATCCCACACCTCCACACTCCCCGGTTGACTGGCTAGTAGTTTTGACTTCCAATCTTTTGATTAGCAGCTCAGAACTGAAGCCCTGAACTACCTCTCTCACTGCCATAAGAACCAACTCACAGCCAACTTTTCAGTGGGTTTCTGAGGCTGTAAATGGCACTGAAGATCATCCACCTTTCTCACTTAGGATTAAAGGTGGGTTAGAAATACCGAAAAGGTAGGATCTTTAGGTTAGCAATGCAACTCCCTATGGATTAAGCCTCTAGAGCTCCCTCCTGCATCACTTGGGTTTCCTTAATTTTAGAAAGAGCTATAAGGAGCAATGAGACTAGTTTAAAGATTAAGGTCCACCTGACTCAGGGCTATGGTCTTTTCAATCACTCGCTATGTTTCTGAAAGTCAGACAATGAGTAAGTCTGACAGAAAAAAATCAATGTCATTGAGCTGTGGTGTTAGAGAAGAGTACTAACTATCCCATGGACTGCTAAGAGAACAAACAAATGCATCTTGGAGAAAGTGTGACCAGGGGCACACTTAGAGGCAAGTACGGCGAAGCTTCAAATCACACATACTTTGGGCATACTGTTAGGAGGGGCCAGTGCTTAGAAAAGGACATCATGTTAGGAAAGGTGTAGGAGCAATGAAAGAGAAGATGCTAATGGCAGGGGATTGATACCGTGACTATTAACAACAGGCTCAAGTATATCAGAGATGGAAAGGATATCACAGGATGGGTAATGCTCATATCTGTTGTTAACAAGGCTTCTGAGTTATATTAAACTCAACAGCACCAAACAACAGCAATTTAACCATTCTGCTGCTTCATTGGGAGAAAATAAGAGCGCTCTATCAGAAAACACAAACTCAGCCAAATTCACCATCATCTAGTGGCAAGGAGTTGTATCACTAACGCAAAGGCACACAGTTCGAATCCCTCACCTGTTCCTGTTCTGCAGGAACAAGATGGACAATCTCCTCCTGTGCAATTTACTGCCTCTGACAACCTGCTGGAGGGTCAATTCTGAGTCAGTTCCGAGTCAGTCATAACAACTAGTACTAAAGTATAGATATTTTCCCACCTGATGTGAATAGCTAGCATAAAGCCTATCTCAGGTGGAAGACTGTACTTGGTCCTCAGTTTCCAAGACACTTATATATTTATGCTTTTTCTTTCTCTTATATTAAGGAGGCCTGGTGGCTAAACATTATTGATCACAACCCTGCAGTCTTCAAAATGGATTGAGGCTCAGTGTCAAGAAGACAAAGATTCTCACCATTGGACCAATGGGCAGCATCAGGATGGATGATGAAGAGACTGAGATCGTTCACAGCTTTAGTTTGCTTGGTTCCACAGTCAACAAACACTCTTGGCAACAGCAGCCAGGAAATTAAAAGATGTATTGCGATGGGAAAGTCTGCTGTTAGGGACCTCTCCAGAGTACTGAAGAGCAATGGTGTCTCTCTGGAGACTAAGGTGCATCTGATCCAGGCCATGGTCACTTGTTATGCGTCAGAGAGTTGGATAATCACTAGGGAGGATAGAAGGAGAATTGATGCCTTTGAGCTGTGGTGCTGGAGAAGAGTATTGAATGTACAATGGACTGCTAAGAAAACAAACAGGTTCACCCTGAAAAGGGTTAAACCGGGTGGCTCCTTGGAGGCAAGGATTCTGAGGCTTTGTCTAACATACTTTGGACATGTTGTAAGGAGAGACAGGTCCTTGGAGAGGGACATCATGCTTGGGAAGGTGGAGGGACAGCGCAGGAGGGGAAGGCCCTCTACGAGGGCTGGGGTAATTGGGATGGGAGTGTCAGAGACAGTGCAATTGGCACAGGACAGAGCAGAGTTTAGGGCTGTTGTACATAGGGTCGCTATGAGTCGCAAGTGACTCGACGGCACATAACAACAACAACAACAACAACATGCCTTTCCTTTCTCTTATATTAAGGAGCCCTGGTGGCTAAACATTATTGATTACAGCCTTGGAAACATGATGACCAGTTCTACTCTGTCCAACAGCGTCACTATGAGTTGGAATTCAACTCAGTGGCAAATGGTTTGGTACTTTTTTGTTTAATATGTATGTTATCACATACAATGCAAACATTTGCTCAGTCAAGCTGCCTGATAAAGCATGGGGGCATGCTGACTATAATACACATATTGTAATACACATCAGGAAGGTTAGAAGGAGGGGGTGGAATGGCAACATACTGGAAACTTAAGCTTTTAACAGACTATCATGGGTTTAAATTCTCCGTATGGCACCAGGGGTTCATGTTCAACTACTAATCTAAAGGTTAGAGGTTTGAACTCACCTAGCAGCACTGCAGAAGAAAGGCCTGGCAACTGGTTTCCATAGAGATTATAACCAAGAAAACCGTCTAGGGCAGTAGTTCTACTCTAACAAATCTCATGAGTCAGAGTCAACTCAATAGCAATGAGTATTATCAACCTGGTCTGTTTTGTGTTTTGTTTTGTTTTTTTAATGCCTTGGTTATATCTATGGCTGCTGTTTCTGGATGGAAATCCTGAGACAGACTGAGCTCAGTTTGTGCTTGTGAAAAAGCAACTTGCTTTTTCACCTTGGTTCATTCATCCTTCCTACCCAAGTGTGACAGCTGTATCTCGGTGGGAAGTGCATCATCATACTTGACAGTAGAAGACTCAGGTCATAGCCCCAACCGTGAGACCTCAACTTCTTGGCTTCTACTGCTATAGTGGTACAAACGAGATACCACCTAATTTCCAAGGCTGCTGTTGTGTACTGTAGAGTCAGAACCGACCCGTAGCTGACCCTCTGGCGGGTTTTCAGAGGCAGTTAATCTCATGGGAGATTGCCCATTCTTCTCCCACAGAGCAGCTGGTGGATTTGAACCACGTGCCATTTGAATTGCAGCACAACTTCTTGCCACTAGTGCTCCCTTCCATGGCTGTTGATGAGTATTAAACGCAATCATAAAATACTCAAAATGTTTTGTACATTGCAAAGCTATACACCATTCACTCCAACTGGTTATTTAGCAGGTATTATGCAGCCTCTTTTAGACAGAGGATAAAAGTGAGAAAGCAAAATTCTCTGCCCCAAAGAGCTTACATTCTAGTGACAAGGTAAGATTGATGATTAACACAAAGGATGGTTAGTCCCCTTCTCCACATAACTTTTAAAATTTTTTTAAGGATCAAGATTCCCCAATAGCCTTTTGTGATATCAAGGAGACCTAAGAGTAGAAGATAAAGGTACCTTTATAACATTGTTAAGAAAAAGGTAATTAAATTTATCTGACTTGATTAATTACTGAGGCTTCCCAAGTTGTCACCAGTTTCTCAGTGAAATTCATTATCTCTGGAGGTAGAAATTACACTAACCTAGAGAAGACAGAAAAAATAAATGTTTGTGACGAGAGCAAAGCCCCAGTCAATCATTAAGAGTAGAAGTTGACATTTTTTTTTTTTTTTTTACATGTTAGGAGTCATTCCTGGGTGTGAATGGGCTGAATGTGACTTGGTCATTTTCCAGAATTTTTCATCTTATCAGATTGGGGAGGGGGAACACCCAACAAAACTCAACTTACTGTGACGCTGGAGTGTGTGTGGAGAAAAAGGGCAGCTTTCCAGTTGATAAAAAAAATTATTAATTTGGTATAGAGAATATAAGGAAGTGGGGTTCTGAAGGACAGAGGCCTCAGTAGCCCATTTTTAAAGAGAGATGTGTTGGAATCACACTGCAGTCTCTGTTGCCAAGCAGAAAGCTTTCAAAGAGACCTCTTCCCAATGCTATGATGGCAAAAACAAACACACACCGCATTCAGGGGGTCAAATGCTAATTCTTCTTATCCCATTGAGGGAGAAGGCAGGCAATTCATTTTCACAAGATATATTCATGCCTTTGTTTGAGTCCAGACACAGTATGCGCAAATCTCCAAGCAAGGCGGACCCTTGCAGGCTCAGAGACCTCAAACAAACCGCCTCACAGGCAAAAGACAGGAAGACTCAGTTGGGGGGCTGCAAGTGGGGGGAGGTGTCTAATTTAAAGAGAATGAAGGAAGTGAAAGGCCAGCTCCGCACGCCCTCTCTGTGCACAGCCCCGACTGTGGAATACCCGCAGCGGATACCGCATCCTTGGAAGGCCCCACGCAGGTCTAGGGCTCTGCGAGTCCTCCTCTCCCCGCCCTCTCAAACCACCACCACGACCACCTCGCAATCCGACTCTGCCAGGTGTTGTCTGATCTCCATCCCTGGCCCTGGACGGGCCTTTCTGGCAATTCCCGCACCCTTTGAGCTGTTATGTCACCTCTTGTCACTTTGGTCGGCTGCCACCCCCCCCCCCAACCAGCCCGATCGCGTCTGGTGTCCTCCAGCATCTCCAAATCGCCAGAGCCTCTAAGACTTCATCCGCCCGCCTGCCCTCTTCCCATCCGATCCCGACCCCAGCACCTGCCTCACCTGCAGCCCAGGAAAACGTGGTTGGTCCAGGCAGTGGAGAGTGCGAGGAGTTGGTCTAGGGCAGCTCCGGGATAGCTGTGCAGGTGCCGGCAGATGAAGCTGCGCCGCAGAGCCCACTGCCCGTCGCTTTCGTGGCTATAGCGCCACTGCTCCAGCACTGGCTCGGGCGGGGGCGGCGGGAGGGGCGGCAGCGGTGGCGGCGGGAGGGGGGGCAGCGGCGGCGGCGACAGGAAGTCGCCCCCCAACAGCAGGCGTCCGCCAGCCATCTTCTCCGCCCCCAAGCCAGGGACCCCGGGGATGAAGCTGACAGCGAGCGCGCGGCGCTGCGGGCGAGGGAGCAGGTGGCGGGGTTCCGCTGGGAGGGGCCGGGTGAGGAGGGGCGCCTCGACCGACTATATGGGGTCTGAAGTGTGTGCGTGGGGCGACCGTTAAGAGAAAAGGCAGGCACAAGCCCACGTTCCGATGCCGGGCACACGCCCGCTACACTCCACCACGAGTTGCAAGAGGGGGGCTCCGGTTACACAGCGCGTAGGGCAGTCCGGGCCAAGGCCTTGCGCTCTGCACCTCTGCGGACCCGCAGCCCCACGTACTGCGCTGGGGACGAGGGGAAGAAACAGCACGCTTTACTCCCCTCCTCTACGATCCAGCCTACCTACCCAGCGTGCAGACCCGCGGTTGTGAGACCAGCACGCATGCGCGACGGCTGTTTCCTAACTTCCAACTCCCGTCCAACGAGTCTCGCGTGATTTACCGCTGGGCTCGCCCTCCTATGACAACGAGCCGGTTTCATTGACGCACTGTAGGGACAAGCAAAAGGAGGGAGATTTCGGAAAGCGATTGGAGGACTGTTCTTTGAGGTCGGGAGAAGTGGTTCCCTCAAATCCCTGGAAGGCGCTCTTGGGGGCTGGTAGCAATGGTTCACACATGCTTATCTTTGAATTTCTTAACCTTGCGACCGGGGACCGTGTTCTTTGAGAGAGACGGGCTCAGAAGTGATTTCATAATTTTCTCTAAATGTCAGTTTTTCGTGGTACTTTTCTTCAGAGGATGGCTTGGAAAAGTTCTTTTGAGTCGTGAATCACTTTGTTGTTGGTCTTGTTGTTGTTGTTTTGTTTTGTTTTTACCAAGAACAGTAAAAGGGAAACCCTTGCAAAGAAAATCATCCACGGCGCCACTTCCCAGTTTATCGTTCTGCACTCATTGTAATTGCTGACAAGCACAGATAGCGTGTTTCTAACAGGTCTGATCACGATTACAAGTAATTTTGCTTTTCATTTTGAAACGTGCAGAATACAAAAAGTGATCTAAGAAACAGCTATGACATCCTCACTTTTTTCTTTTTTTAGTAGCAAAGGGCTAAATCTCTCCTTTGACAAATTACTGTGCTCTTAGATCTGCTCCAATCTGTGCCCTCAATCCTTACGTGCCAACCTGCACTATCAAAGTAGCTCAGCAATGAGTGTCAGTGGAAATTTACACAGCACCTACCGTGTGACTAAAGAAGCCTGCTGATTTAGTAGGTTCAGTGTTGGGTTACTAACCAAAGGGGAGAGAAGGGGGCAAAGGGGAAGGCACCAGCTCCAGGAGAGAACAATGAGGCAGTCAGTCTCCTTCCGTTTTAGGATTTACAACATGGGAAACCATGAGTCAAGTGGGGAGGGCAATGGGTTCTGTTTTTACTGTGTGTTGGGTGTAGTTGGAAGACAGGGGGAAAGGACCTGGATTTTCTCTGTTACCCTAGAATTGACTACAATCTCCACTGAGAGAGGTTGTTGTTAGATGGATTGAGTTGACTCTATGACTCACAGCGACCATATGAACATCAGCTCCAAACCCTGATTTATCCTGTGCCGTTCTCATGATTTCCAACATGTTCTGGTCCATTGTTAGTGTCACTAAGTCAATTGATCTCATTGATGGTCTTTTCACCCTTCACTGACCCTTTGCCTTTCCAAGCGTGATGTCCTTTTCCTTCCTGACATGTCCAAAGTTTGTGAGGAAGTTTTGCTATCCTTGCTTCTAAGGAAAACCCTGGCAGTACCTTCTCCAAGACATACTTGTTTGTTCTTTTGGCAGTCCAAGAGACATTGAATATTTTCCCCCAACATTATAGGAAGTAGTCTTGTGTAAAATACTACTTATACCACCAATAGCAGGACCATTGAGTGAGGTGACTTTGACCTATTATCCTTCTTAACTTTTTTTTTAAATTATATTTTATTAATTTTCATAAACATTT
>NW_006399881.1:4850600-4851849 GCF_000299155.1 Elephantulus edwardii
TGAACCCATCTTACTCAGTCTCTCCCCAACCCCAAGGACAGTCCCATTCTACAACAGTGGCATCATGTAATATTTGTCCTTTTGTGACTGTGATGGTTAAGATTTTGCTTGGCCCCCCTGGTTTGGCAGTTTTCACTCTTTTGATGAAGTTTGATGTAGTGTAATCATTCCCTTGATGGGATTTGTTAAAAATGGTTAGTAGGTTGAAGAACAATTTCATTTGGGGTGTGGACTGCCTGGAGTGTATGAGGAAGTCTGTCAGAGCTACATGCTTTTTGCCTCAACATCAAATTGCATCCTCATTGTTTGGTTCTTTGGACCAGCGGCCTGGCTTGCCTGCCGTCCTTGGGTTTTTCAGCCCCAGCAGCAATGGGACACAGACCTGGGACTTGCAGCTCTATAAGCACGTGCATGAGTTATTTCTTTTTCATAGATCAATCTCTCTCATAATGCGTGCTTGTCACTGCCTAATGCTGTCAAGTTGGACCCAATTCATAGCTGACCCTCCACTGGGTTTTCAGAGGCAATAAATCACATAGGAGAAAATGACTCATCTTTCTCCTACAGAGCTGCAGGTAGATTTGAAGCACCACCTTTGAGTTAGTAGACTAAGCCACCAGGTATACACACACTTAGACACACAGAAGGTAGCTCTGGTGGCTCAGTGATATGGAATTGTGCTACCAACCTAAAGGTATGTGGTTCGAATCCTCCAACTGCTTTGAAGGAGAAAGATGGAAAAGATCCTATGCAGTTTACAGCCTTTCTCTGAATGCCCGCTGGAAGGTCAGCTATGGGTCATTTCCTACTCTATGGTACACAACACCACCACCCCCATAATAAGCCAAATAATAAGACACATCATAAGACATATGTATGTATGTAGTTGCTGTTCAGTGCCGTTGAGTAGAGTATGACTCATAGTGAAGTGACCCTATGAAGAACAGATCTGAACTCTCTTTTCTGTCCTGTACCATCTTTATCATCCCAGTACATTTGAGCCCATTCCTGAAGACACTATCAATCCATCTTACTAGGGTCTTCTCCTTTGCTGACCCTCTACCTTTCTGAGCATGATATCCCTCTACAAGTAATAGCCTCTCCTAAAAAGACATAAGGGAGCTCTGGTGGCCTAGTGGCAAGAAGCTGCAAAAAGGCAGCACGGGATGACAAAGCAAAATATTACAATGAAATGTGCAAGGAGTTGGAGTCAGAAAATCAAAAGGGCCGAACTCGCTCAGCATATCTT
>NW_006399881.1:4853489-4857181 GCF_000299155.1 Elephantulus edwardii
AACAACAACAACAATAATAAGACATATAAGAAGAAATGTATACTGTATGTGTTGGTTATGAACAAAAGACCTGAACACATGTGTAACTTTCATTGTTTCTCCAAGTTCATAGGGTTTCTGGAGGCAAGCTATTTTGGATACCACTCCTGCTCCCGAGCTTGTTTTAGTTGGGGAGCTCTACCAAACACTGTCCACCATATGAGATAGATAGATAGATAGATAGATAGATAGATAGATAGATAGATAGATAGATAGATAGACAGATAGATGGATAGATAGATAGATAGATAGATAATAAATAGGTAGATAGATAGATAGATGTTGTTGTTGTTATGTGCTGTCCAGTGGCTTGCTACTCATAGCGACCCTATGTACAACACCTCTAAACTCTGCTCTGTCCTGTGCCAATCTCATTGCCTCTGACACACTCATCCCGATTGACCCAGTCAGTGACTCAATCCATCTCCCAGAGGGCCTTCCCTTCCTGCGCCTGCTCTTCACTCTCCCAAGCATGATGTCCCTCTCCAAGGAACGATCTCTCCTTACAACATTACCACAGTATGTCAGACGAAGTCTCAGAATCCTTGCCTCCAAGGAGCAGCCTGATTTAACCCTCTCCAGGATGAATCTGTTCTCTTAGCAGTCCATGGCACCTTCAGCACTCTTCTCCAACACCAAAGCTCAAAAGCATCAATTCTCCTTCTATCCTCCTTGGTCATTTTCCAGCTCTCTGATGCATAACAAGTGATTGTAAAGACCATGGCCTGTACCAGACGCACCTTTGTCTCCAGAGACACACCGTTGCTCTTGAATACTTAGATAGATAAAGAAATATACACACACACACACATACACACGCAAACATATATATATATATATAATAAGACAATGACATATTCCTAACTACATGACACATATATGCATAGGGGTATAGGGTTAGGGGTCCAATGAACTATATACTACTTTCCAGGAAATAAAAACTAACCAACCCCACTTCCTTTGTTGTTGTTATATGATGTTGAGTCAACTATGTTGAGTCAACTCACAGTGACCCTATGAACAACGGATCTGAACCCTGCCCTATACTCAAAATACATACCATCTCCCACTTACCTTTGAGACCATAAATTCAAGTCAACATTGTATGAATGAAAAGGGAAAAAAATAAGAGCAGAGAGAGGAAATAACCTGCCAGGAGCCATAGACATAGTTTAGGGTAAAGCTGAGATCCAGTCTAGGACGTATGGTTCCCAGTCACTTGCCACCATATCCCCAGTTTTATTTTCCTTACAACATGTATGACTTTTTGAAGTTGCTTGTTTATAATTTGTCTGCAGTCCCCCTACTATTCATCAGTTGACTCATGGGAACCCCTTGTGTGTGAGAGTGGAACTGTGCTGTCTAAGGTTTTTAATGGCTAATTTTTCAGAGGTGGGTGACCAGATATTGCCTTCAACTGTCTGTGAGTAGACTCAAACATCTAACTTTTTGGTTAGTGGCCACTATCCCAGTTCATGAACCACTTGCATCGTCCAGGGACTCTAGTTCCTCCTACTAGAATGTAAACTCCGTAAGAGCAGGGACCCCACTTTTCTTGCTTTTAGCACCTACACCTACCTGGCTCTTGAATTTAAAACAAAATCACACCTATTGCCATTGAGTTGATTCCAACTAATACTAACCCCCTAGGACAAAAAGTTGTAATGTTTAAGAAAACAGACTGTCATATCTTTCTCCTGTGGAGGAGCTGGGGAATTCAAACTACCCACCTTTAAGTTAGAGGCCAAACTCTTTTCTGTTCCACCAGGGCTTATTTGACCCTTGTAGACACTTCATAAATATTTGTGGAGTTAAATAAGTGATTAGATGAGTGAAAATGCTTCCCCTTGTCCTACATCTTGGGAAATTTTGTTTATTCAGAGCCTGACTTTTAAGGTAATTCACTCTTTTATAATCAGATTAACTCTAGCTCATCAAAATCAGCACTGTAATTAATACCCACATTTCCTAGAAGTAAGATCTGTGTGTGGGGGGGGAAACCAAACCAAACCTACTTCCTCTCAGCTTGGATTAAAATTTTTCCATGAAATAGGGACAAATCATTGCAACTTGACTTTTGAGTCTCATTTTTAAAAGTGACAGGCAATGTCATTTCAGAGGCCATCTGCTCCCAAACAGCCATTACTGTTTGCCATGTGTAGTTCACAGTATGGAACAAACAGTTTCATCTCTAGAAAAGAATTTACATGATTTCCCTTGCCCTCTAGTCCCTGACAACCCATTCTATTAAAAAAGGGAGTTCAACCAACCTACCAGTCTTCTCACAAGCCACAGAGGGAGGGTTATTACGGAGCAGCACCTGATACTTCTTTTTCTTTTTTTGAGGGGGGTGTTTATTAATTTTAATGAAAGTTTACAAAGACTTAGGGTTTCCAGTCATTCATTGTTGCACTTTTCTCCCTGCTGACCCTCCCCTTCCCCCATTCACTGTTCTCCTTGAAAAGTAAAAGAAAATCTCTCTTATTGTTATGCAGTCCCTCCCCCCAAGTCCACTCCACTGTACAGTCTTCATTCTGGACTCCTGTCATGACAATAATACCTAGTCATATATCTCTTTTAAACAGTTCTCTCCTTCATCTGTTTCAATGCAGTATACATCATTCCTCCCCTCCCTCTCTGTCTTCCCTCAACTCCGATGTCAGTCCCGTTTTACAACAGTGGCCCTATGCAATATTTGTCCTTTTGTTACTGAGATATTTCACTCAGCATAATGTCATCCATTTTGCATAATATTTCATGAGTTCCTTGTTTTTCAATGCTGCATAGTATTACATTGTGTGAATATACCACAGCTTTTCTATCCATTCGTTTATTGATGGGCACTAGGGTTGTTTCCAGCTCCTTGCTATTGCGAACAAAGCTGCAATAAACATGGGTGCATATATCTGCCTGGGTGGCGGTTATAGTTTTAGTGTAAATTCCCAGTAGAGGAATTGCTGGGTCAAATGGTATTTCTTTTTGCAACTTTCTCAGAAAGCACCATATAGCCTTCCATAGTGGTTGCACCATTTTACACTCCCACCTACAGTGAATAAGGGTTCCAGTGTCCTCACAACCTTGCCAGCATTTGTTGCTTGCTGTTCTGTTAAATTTTCCTGTTCTTACTGGGGTGAGATGATATCCCATACTTGTTTTGATTTGCATCTCTCTTAGAGCTAGCGATTTTGAACATTTCTTTGCGTGTTTGCCATCTGAATGTCTTCTTTGGTGAAGTGTCTGTTCATATCCTGTGCCCATTTTGCATTTGGGTTATTTACCTTTGTATTGTTGTGGTGCTCAAGTATTTTACACATTCTAGATACAAGTCCCTTGTCTGACATGTCATTACCAAATATTTTTTCCCAATCATCTGTGGCTTCCCTTTTTACCCTGTTGGAGAAGTTTTTGGATGTGCATAGGGGTTTGATTCTTAGAAGGTCCCATTCATCTATTTTGTCCTCTCCTGGTTGTAGAAGCACTTGATATTTCTAAGCAAAAAAATTAGATGATCTAAATGATGGTTGAGAGAGGATTAGAAGGGAATAATAATTAAGCAACTCTTGCAATCTTAAACCTCTTTTTTTAACTTTATTTTTAATTTATGAATTTATTTCTATAGATATATAGCAAGACAACTCCATGTCTGTAATTAT
>NW_006399881.1:4857281-4890165 GCF_000299155.1 Elephantulus edwardii
TATATTAATATATATTTATTTTATACTTTATTTGTTTCTTTTACTTTATTCACACCAGCATAGACTCTCACCACTGTCTTTATTCTGTACACACGCGCACGCGCGCACACACACACACACAAATCTTGACTCTTCAGCACCTCCTTGCATGAGACCATAGAAAGTCTCTCCTGTGGAAGAATTGCCCAGAAGGAGATTGCCCATTTTTCTCCCATAGAGCAGCTGGTGGATTTGAACCACTTGCCTTTGGGTTTGCAGCACAGCTCCTAGAGAGCCTAGCTCAGTGTCACTCCCTTAAACTATCCCCACAATTGTTACATGAAAAGTTCTTGACCAGAGTATTCTACATACCCTATGCTCTTGAAGAATGCTTACTAATGGATTGAAAGCAATAGCTAGGAGCTCCCACTAGTCAAACCTGGGAGAGTTTAAACCCCCCGGATAAAGACAGCAATAAATCATAAACTCATCCCCCCTCCAATGGCTGAATGAGTGGAATCCATCAAATCATACTGGTACTGTGTAGATAAAGAAAGAAATAGGCAAATGAGGGATAAGTAGTGGCCTTTGCCTCTGGTAAACTACTACATGCTAAACTGGTAATCTAGGATGGAGTGCTGGAGCTGGAAAAATCACTTTGTGGATGGATTAAGGCAAGGATGTTCAATAGATGTTGCATATAAAGAGGGGGTAATTTTGAGGAGGAACAGGATATTTCCATAAGCTTTTGCTTTTCCCCCTATAGATTACTTATTGCTTATCAGTAGCAAAGAAGGAAAGAGGGGGGGTAATCCAGTATTAATATAGTGGAGAAGTTGGAAAACACCTTGACCCAAAATGAGAACATTCTATTTTTAAATGAGACTTTAAAAAAACACCAATGTCAGAAAAGACCGAGAAAGCCTGTTCCAGGTTAAAAGAGACAAAAGAGGCAGGAAATAGCATACAGTCCTACACAGAGCCTGCATCCAAAGGGAGGGGGGTAAGAAATGCTATAGAAGATATGAGTCAATAGATTAAAGTACTGTAACAATGGTAAATTTGCTGACGTTGATAATTGTCTATGGTTAAGTAAGAGAAAAGCCTTAGTTTTAGGAAATATGCACTGAAATATTTAGGGATTGTTATCTTATTAGGTGCTGTCAAGTATGACTCATAGTGACCCTGTAAACAGCAGATCTGAACCCTGTCCGATCCTGTGTCATCTGCATCATCTCTGACATACTGGAGCTCATTGCTGCAGTCACTATGGCAATCTGTCTCATTGAGGGTCTTCCTCTCTTTGACCCTCCTCCTTTCCAAGCATCATGTCCTTTTCCAAGGAATAACCTCTCCTAGCAATATGCTCAGAGTATGTGAGATGATCTCCACCCTTGCCTCTAAGGAGCACTCTGGCTGCACTTTTCCCAGGACATAACTATTTGTCCTTTTGGCCGTCCATGGGATATTCAGTGCACTTCTTCAACAGCCACAACTCAGAGGTATCAGCTCTTCTGTCATCCTTATTCACTGTCCAGCTCTCAGATGCATAGCAAGTGATTGAAAAAACCATGGCCTGAATCAGGCATACTTTGGTCTTCAAACTGACATCATTGCTCTTCAAGACTTTGGAGAGGTCCTTGACAGATGACTTGCCCAGTGTAACACGTCTCCTGATCTCCTAACTACTGGTGCCAAGGGTGTTGACTTGGGGATAGCAGTACAAAAAGGGCTCTGGTAGCCGGTGCCGTTTGTGTTGTATTGTTACCTGAAAGGTTAAGGTTAAGTGGTTTGAATCCCTTAGCAACTTTTGGGAGAAAGATGGGTAGTCTCTTTCGCTTAAAAGATGTACAGCCTGAGGAAAATGACGGAGGGTCACTGTGAGTCAGAATTAAGGCTGGGAGTAAGTGTGAATGATAATAGCACTAGACAACTAAGACAAAATTGGGCATTCTGCCCTGCCAGAAACCTACAATGTGAAAGAGGTTTGGTCCATGGGTAGAAGGAATTGATAGAGGCTAGAAGAGTTTTAAAGGAGGCCTAGCATAGTGTGTAATGCACCAAGCTGCTCACGGAAAGGTTATTGGCTCTTCAGGAGAAAGATGAACAGACTCTTCTCCTAAGGGCGCTCTGGTGGCTTGTTGTTGCTGTTGATTGCCTTCAAGTCGAGCACGACTCATAGCAACCCTATGAACAAAAGGCCTGAAGCCCCTCTACAACTATCGACATTTATCAAAGTTCACAGAGCTTCCAGAGGCATGTTATTTAGGAAGTGGATGCCACTACCAGTGCAAAGGCATATGGTTCAAATCCACCACCTGCTCTGCAGGAGAAAGATGGGCAGTCTCCTCCCATGTGATTTACTACCTCTGAAAACGCACTGGAGGATGAGCCATGGGTCGGCTCTAACTTGATGGTACTCAGCAATAACTTCTAAGATATGTAGCCTTGAAAACTCAATGGAGGCTTGTTAGGAGTTGGAGCTGACTTATTACCGATCAGATGGTTGGGTGGGTTTTTGTTTCTATTTTGTTTGGAAGAATTGTATAGTGCCAGTAATTGTTGTTGTTATGTGCCATTGAGTTGTGTGTGACTCATAGCGACCCTATGGACAAGAGCCCTAAACCCTCTTACTGTCTCCGACACACCTACATCCATTACCCCAGTCACTGAATCAATCCATCTCATCAAGGGTCTTCTTCTCCTGCGCTGTCCCTCCACCCTCCCAAGCATGACATCCCTCTCCAATGACTGATCCTGCCTTGCAGCATGTCCAAACTATGTCAGACAAACTTCAGAATCCTTGCCTCCAAGGAACAGCCTAATTCAACCCTCTCTAGGACAAACGTGTTCATTCTCTTAGCAGTCTGTGGTATATTCAAAACTCTTCTCCAACACCACAGCTCAAAGGCATTGATTCTTCTTCTGTCATTCCTAGTCATTGTCCAGCTCTCTGATGCAAACCAAGTGATTGCAAAGATCATGGCCTGGACCAGGCGCACCTTAGTCTCCAGAGTGACATCATTGCTCTTCAGTACTTTGGAGAGGTCTCTAACAGCAGACTTTCCCATCGCAATATGTCTTAATTTCCTGGCTGCTGGTGCCAAGAATGTTGATTGTGGAGCCAAGCATACTAAAGTTGTTAACAATCTCGATCTCTTTACCATCTATCATGATACTGCCAATTGGCCCAGTGGTAAGAATATTTTGTTTTCTTCATGTTGAGCCTCAATCCATATTGAAGGCTGCAGTGCTTGACCTTCTGCAGCAAGCACTTCAGGTCCTAAAAGCCTAGCTCTTGGGGAGACTGTTGGTGAAATTATGGATGTCAAAGGGCAGTTCTGGTGAGTGCACAATAGACACTGAGAAGAACTATTTTTTAAAAAGAAAATCTTTTCTTAGAGAATGCATATGGCATCAGCAAAAAAAAAGTGTTAAGAATGGAATATTAAACGTGCTTCTTTCTCATTTCTGTCAAGTCAGAACCAACTCATAGCTGGCCCTGCAGCAGGTTTCCAAGGCTGTAAACCATGTGGAGGAGATTGCTCATCTTTCTCCCTTAGAGTTGATGGTGGATTTGAAGCATCAGAAATGAGCTGCTTAGGTTAATAGCGTGATTCCCTATGAATGATGCCACTAGAGCTTCATAACTGTGCTTTGAATGAAGCCTTAAAAGAAAATGGTGGGCAAGCTTGTCTCATCATGAAGGAGTATGAGTTTCCATTGTATGAGGATAGCTGTAACATCATACCATCAATAGTCAGACATGTTCCCTCATTCCTCCACCTTCTTCTATAAATTCCAACACCGATCCTCTCTCCCAGGGCTCTCACTATTCTTCTACTGGGTCTATTAGTCTGCTGGCCACACAGAACTCACAGATGATTATGGGGCTTATGGGGGGGAGTAACAGGTTACGATTCAGGTTGGAAGTAGTCAAGATACAATTCTTCAATCAGGACAGTGTCTCAGCTTCAGGTACCTGATTGACCTTCAGATTCACTGGGCCCCACCTCATGGCTCTGGGTCATTGTCACACGGTTCTATTTTTGCTTGTTACTATATGCTGTTAAGTTGGAAACGACTCATAGCTGACAGTCCAGCAGGTTTTCAGAGGCTACAAAGATTCTCACCATTGGGCCGAATGGCAGCATCATGATAGATGGTAAAGAGATTGAAATTGAGATTGTTAACAGCTTTGGTTTGCTTGGCCCCATAATCTTGGCACCAGCAGCCAGGAAATTAAAAGACGAATTGCATTGGGAAAGTCTGTTGTCAGAGACCTCTCCAAGGTACTGAAGAGCAATGATGTCAGTCTGGAATCTAAGGTGTGCCTGATCCAGGCCATGATCTTTGCAATCACTTGCTATGTGTCTGAGAGCTGGACAATGACTAGGGATGATGGAGAATTGGTGCCTTTGAGCTGTGGTGCTGGAGAAGAGTATTGACTGCTAGGAGAACAAACAAGTTCATCCTGGAGAGGGTTAAACCGGGTGGCTCCTTGGAGGCAAGGATTCTGAAGCTTCATTTGACCTACTGTGCACATGTTTCAAGGGGGGACCAGTCCTTGGAGAGGGATGTCATGCTTGGGAGGGTGGAGGGACAGCACAGGAGAGGAAGACCCTCTATGAGCTGGATTAATTTAGTGACTGGGGTAATGGGGGAGGTGCGTTGGGGACAGTGAGGTTGGCACAGGACAAAGCACAGTTGCTATGAGTCGCAGACGACTTGATGGCACACAGCAACAATCTCATGGAAGAAGATTGCTCATCTTTCTCCTATGGAGCAACTGGTGGATTCAGACTGTGTACTTTAGGATTGGTAGCACAGCTTCTGACCATTAGGCCACCAGAGCTCCCTACCCAGTTCTCTGGTGGTTGTTATGTACCGAAGAGTCGAGTATGACTCAGTGCGACCCCATGAAGAACAGATCTGAACCCTGTCCTGCCCTGCACCAGCCTCATGATCTCTGGCATACTGGCAATTAGGACATCTTCCCTATACCTCTCCAGTAAGCTTGGGAGAGGCCTTCAGCTCTGGCTCTGTGGGCTAGCATTTCCAGTTCAGCTTTGCCACGTATCACTCCCTGGTTCTCTGCCACCTCTGCTGCTGCTGCTGCTAGTGATCTCAGTCTATCCTGTGCCGGAATCTCTGGCCCAAAAAGACTCATGGACTCTCCACTCCTTTCTTGAGGGTATTTAGAGTCCCATTTTCTCCCTCTGGGCCTGCTCGATGTAAGCCTTGTAGGATGGCAGAACTGGCCAATCCCCTCATTAGTAGTCTACATCCCAAAGGTGCTATTTGTCTTATTCACTTAATCCTACCCAGTCATGTTGTAAAAGACAAAGTCAATGAGTAGGGAAGCCATTTTGACCAATTTACTGCACCACAACCCTCATTTATCTTTACTTTCATTTTTGCATCTACAAACAATTTTAGGAAAAAAGTCCTAAAAGTCACGTGATCATTTAAGAATATGGTAAACATGTGTTTGGATAAGTGGCCAAGAACATGTTGGAGTTCTGGGCAAATGGCTGGTGGAAGGTAGAGCTTGTAAGCGATGAACTTGACTACCTTACTGAGGAGATTTGTAAGTAGTTTCTCTTCTCTACTTACAGTAAAATGTGAGAATAAAGGGAAAGACTTAAAAAAGAACTGTAGTATTTTTTTAAATTGTTGCTCCTAAGTGCTGCATAGTATTCCAGCGTGTGAATGTACCACAGTTTCTCAATCCATTTGCTTGTGGTTGGACATTTGGGCTGTTTCCATGTTCTTGTGATGGTGAATAATTCTGCTATGAACATTGGTGTACAGATCTCCATTTATGTCTCGGTTCTGATTTCCTTGGGGTATATTCCTAGTAGTGGAATAGCTGGGTCATACAGAGCTTCTAGGTTCAGCTTTTTGAGGAAACACCAAACTGCCTTCCAGAGTGGTTATACCATTTTACAATCCCACAGTGTATGAGAGTTCCCACCTCTCCATATCCTCTCTAACATTTATTGCTTGCTGTCCTACTAAACTTTGCCACTGCTGCTGGGGTGAGATGGTATCTAATTGTTGTTCTGATTTGCATCTCTCTTATTGCCAGTGATTTTCAGCATTATGCTGAGTGAACTAACTCAGTCTCCTAAGGATAAATACTGCATAAAACCATTATTATAAAAATAGAAGGATAACTAGTAAAACATGTATGGGGATCCAAGGGAGGAAAGGGGAGAGCAGAGGGGTGAGGAAGGGTAGAGGTGAAATCACAGGGTTGCACAATTTGGTGGATCAAGGGAGGGGGTAAAGGAAATGGGACCTGAAAAGACAGGGTAATGGTGGGCATAGTCCAGTGGTGATTAATTTTCTAAAACATAATGAACGGGCATGATTGTATGAAATACAATGTGAATGAAGAATAGTGTGAAACCCAACGTATATGAAGTTTGTAAACAACCCAATATATCTTTAAATTTTTAAAAATGAACTGTGCCAAATGAAAACAGAACTTAAAGCTTTAGACAATTCTGTTGTATGCAAGTTAAAAATACATATTCTAGGATATTAACAAAGAATGTGGCTACATAGGCTTTCATTAAAGAAGCAGAAAACCCATCAGGGCCCTAAGGAGGCCAGAGAACAAAGGAAAGGGAAGAGCATTGTCTGCCTCTTGGAATTCTATAGGCAGGAAACAGGTCAAAGGAACTCTAGCTGTTGTCCTCCATGAAAAGCAAAGGGCTATCCCTGGAACAGCTCAGAGATCTGCAGAACTTGTGAGCAGAATACAGGAAGCAAGGCCTTCTCCATTTCAAAAGGTAAGGCCATGGCCCAGGTTTCTTCAGTTATTGAGTTCTGGAGTGTGGGACTGCTGTTAAAGTATGCCAGGGGCATGGGACCATTGCCCAAAGCTGAAGGAACAAGCTGTCGTGGGCAAAGGGTGAATTATTGGGCTCTGTGGGGCTGAGGAGTTGAGGCTGGTTCTCAGATGAACTAGGAGAATGGGGCCACCTACAGTCTGGAAGGTGGAGCTGAAACTCAGGGCTGAGGGACTTCCCCTAAGAATCCAGAGGATGGGGGGACCAACCCAGAAGGTGTCAGGGAACAGAAGACCATTCATTTTCAAGCTGTGAGAGCTAGTGTAGTGCATTTAGCCAGGCTTGCTTGGTACCTGTTATCCATTCTTTCCCTTCAATTTCTCCCATCTGCCTTGTGTCTGTTCCACCAGTATATGCTGAAAAGAAATGACCTGTAGTTTAGATTTCACTGGTTCATAGATAAAGCATTTTGCCCCAGAATAGACTCCGCTTAATGTCTCAACTATGTTTGATTTAGGGCACTCTCGTGGCCTAGTGATGAGGAGTTGCACTGTCAACTCAAGTGCATGGGATTCAAATTCACCAGCTGCTCTGTGGGAGATGGATGGGTAGTCTCTTTCTGTGCAGCTTACCATCTCTGAAAACCCGCTGGAGGGGCAGCTATGAGTCAGCTCCAACCCAAGGGCACATAAGAACAACAATAGTCAGTTTAGATGATTTGGAAGATAAGACTTTTGGCTTTTAGAATTGACTTAGACTTTTGGGTTGATGTGATGAGGTGAATGTTTCCCCTATGTGGGAAGGATATGAATTTTGGGAGTTGCAAAGGGTGGAATGTTATTTGATTGAATTGTTATCTCCCAAAATAAGTGTTAGGAATCCTGGCCTGGATGCCTGTGGTTATAATTTCATTTGGGAATGGGTTGTCTTTGTTATGTTAATGAGGCAGAATTAGTGTCTTAAGTCAATGTCTACCCCCCACCCCCCACTATCCCATATATTCAAAGGGTTGAGTTTTTACTGCTTTTCTATTTACAGTAAAATATATTGCCAGTAACTATATCATAAACATAGAAGAACAACATACAAGGAATATTTACATTTTAAATCACATTTCTTATAATATAAACAAGTACGGGCAGTTCCTGTGTCACTCGTCAAGGTACATATTTTTTACTAGTTTTCTGTTCCCAAAGAATAATGTATCTGTCCAATAAAGTCATCAGTGAAACTGTTCTGCTTACTGAAAATGAACTAGATAGATGCTCTATTCTCTGGACTCTAAAACATTGAGGCCAAACCAGTTCTCTGGCTGAGCTAAAATCAATGTCCCAACACTTTTTATTGTGAATGTTTACAGAGTAAATTGGTTTTCTATTCAGCAATTCATACACATTTTGTTTGGTGATTGTTGTTATGTGCCTTTGAGTCGCCTGCGACTGATAGCGACCCTGTGTACAACAGCTTTGAACCCTGCCCTGTCCTGAGCCAGTCTCACAGACTCTGACACTCCTACCCCATTGCCCTAGTTACTATATCAATCCATCTCATCTGGGGTCTTCCTCTCCTGTGCTGTCCCTCCACCCTTTTGAGTGTGATGTCCTTCTCCAAGGACTGGTCCCTCCTGCCCATGTGCCTGAAGTATGTGAGACAGGGCTTCATAATAGCACTTTTTCCACTTCTTCCCAGTCTTTCCTGTTTCCACTCTTCCTTATTTCCCATCCTCTCCTGGCTTCTGCACTTTATCCCTGGGTAAGCACTACCCTTTTGGGCTGGTCTGATTGATTGTTCCTGCTGTTACTGATCATCTTATAGGTCTGTCTGTTGATGCCTTTGAACTATGGTTTTGGACAGGAGTACTGAATAACTCATGGACTCTCAAAAAGAACAAACAAGTGTGTCTTGGAGGAAGTACAATCAGGTTGCTCCTTAGGGGCAAGTATAGTGACACCATGTCCCACGTACTTTGGGCATGTTGTCAGGATGGGCCAGTCCTTGGAAGAAGACATGCTGGGAAAGGTGGAGGGTCAGAGAAGGAAAGGAAGCCCCTCAACAAGATGGATTGGCACCCTGACTCTAACAATGGGCTTGAGCATATCAGAGATCTCGAGGAGGGCATAGGATAGGCCAAGGTTCAGATATGTTATTCATAGGGTTGCCATGGGTTATAGTTGACTCAATGACAACTAACAACAACAACAACAACATTGTTTGTTTGACTGGAAGTTGAATTATGAGGATGATTCCAGTCTCCACAGGGGAAGGATGGGCATTCTCTTCCTGTGTGATTTATTGCCTTTGAAAACCTGCTGGAGAGTCAATGATGAGTTGGTTCAGACCGAGGGCACATAACAACAATAACAAGAAAAGGCCATGTCTCTGGGAATCCATAAGTCTGTATCAGACCATTAAGTCAATGTCTTTTGAGATATCAAAGAAACTAAGTAAATGCAGAAGCGGAGATAGAGATAGCCTAGAGATAGATGAGGCAAGCCTCATGGAGATCACTCAGGAGCAAAAGCTTAAGAGAATCAAGGACTTTCCTCCAGAATCTCTCTCTCTTTCTCTCTCTCTCTCCCCCCCTCCTTCCCTCTCTCCCCCCTCCTTTCCCCTCTCCTCCCTCCCTCTCCCCCCCTTCTCCCTCTCCCCCTCCCTTTCCCTCTCCCTCTCTCTCCAGAGAATCCTTTCTCAATCCAGTACCTTGAATTTAGACTGCCAGCTCACTAAACTGTGAGATAATGAAATTTGTTTGTTAAACCCACCATTTATGGTATTTCTGTTACAGCAGTACTTGATAGCTAAGACAGGTAAGATATCTGCAAACACATGGTTCAGAAAAAAAAAATGACGTACATGTATACACATATCCATCACCTATACATGTGTACACACACCCGTCACCCATTGGCCAGTCTGTGGTCGTTTGCAGGTTTCCATGACGCTGGAAGCTATGCCACCAGTATGTCAGATACTAGCAGGGTCACCTACAGGGGACAGGTTTTCAGCAGTACTTCCAGGCTAAGACAGACTTGGCAGTCTGCTTTAGGAAATGAGCCAATGAAAACCTTGAGTCACAATAGAACCTTTTCCTATATAGTGTTGGAAGATGGGCCCTGTGGACTGGAAGACACCCCAAAATCCACAGTGGCTGCACACAATGGAGTTGAGAACACCAAGGATAGTGCAGACGGCACAGCCCTGGGCAACATGTTGCTTAGCTCCACACAGGCTCAAAGGTAACTGACAGAACAACATACATAAATACATTCAGTACACGATTGAGCATTTTGAATATTACATAAAAATGTATTCAATTGTTGTTGTTCTGTGCTGTCAAGTTGGACCCTCTAGAAGCTTCTCAGAGGCAGTAAATCACATGGGAGAAGAATGTCCCATCTTTCTCCCTTGGAGCAGCTGGTGGGTCCAAACTAGTTTAGCAGAGCAACTCCTTCCTCACTAGTAGACCACCAGATTACATGTCACATAAATCTTCAAATAAGTCCATATCCTCTTTCTTTCTTTCCAAACGTGATGTTCCTCTCTAAGGAATAGCCTCTCTTAACAACATGCCCAAAGTATGTGAGATGAAGCTTCTCCATTCTTGCTTCTAAGGAGAACTCTGGTTGCACTTTGTCTAAGACTTACCTGTTTATTCTTTGTGGAATCCATGGGATGTTCAGAACTCTTCACCAACACCACAGTCAAAGACATCAATTCTTCTTCTGTCATCCTTATTTACTGTCCAACTTTTGACTCAATGGCACATAACAACAATAACATATCCTCCTTCAAGGCTCAGGCCCTACCTTCTTTTTATCGTCCTTTCATTTAAAAAATATATATTTATAGATTTTTTTAAATCTTTAAATATTTGGAAGCAGGAGTGGTACCCACTTCCTAGATAACATGCCTCTGGAAACTCTGTGAACAAATGTCGATAGTTGTAGAGGGGCTTCAGGCCTTTTGTTCATAGGGTTGCTATGAGTCATGCTCGACTTGAATGCAATCTACAAAAACAACAATCTATAAATATATCTATACATATCTATATCAATAATAAATGTACATGTATTGAGAGAGTAACGACAACAACATTATATTCCTATGAAATTAGGGACAGTAATCAGTAACCAAAATAAGAAATTCTCCACAGCTAGCACTGTGGCCAAGCAGTAGTAAAAACTGATTGATTACATCAGTGAATGTTTATTTGAATAATGATGGCTAGGTAAAATGAAGTCCACAGAATGGAAGCATTCAGATGCTTACCTGACAGTCTGTTAGAAATGCAAATCTGTGGGCCCCAGACCAGATCTACTAAATCAAAGTCTTCAGAGGTGGGATTACAAGACTTTTTTAACAAAAATATACCATGTAGTTTTTGTTGTTGCTATTGCCATCAAGTCTGAACTGCCTCACAGCCAGTTGTCCAGTGGGTTTTCAGAGGCTGCAAATTATTGAACTTCGCACAGGCCTTATTCATTCTACTGTCCACAGTTACTGGATGGCTACTATCTATGTGCTAGTACTGTATCAGGTCCTGGGAATATAATGAAAAACACCACAGAGTCCTTGCCCTCAATAAACATGTAAGAAGGAAACACAGAAACCCCCAAATGCCATGCAGTTAGAGTCTCTGAAAGGCAACTGGGCTGGGAACTATAGTGGAGTGGCAAAGAAGGGGGTAGCGGTTCTGGCAAAAGAAGCAGGACAACCCCATCACTGTTGTGGTACCCTTTCCTGCTCCCTTTCTCCCATTTGACTATGAGGTAGGTCCTCTGAGACAGTCAATGAGTCCAAATAGGCTCAGTGCCAAGGGCCCATGGTGCTTTTATGGGCCCGTGAGAATGTTCTTTCACTTTTCAATCAGAAACAAAAATATAAAAACAAGAATAGAATGTAACCTGGATTTTATCCTTTATACCCACATAGTCACAACATTTTATTTCCAATGTTTTTTTCTAATGGAGGAAAGAGTCCACAGAAGTCAAATGCTGTCTTCTTTAGAGAACTAGGACCATGGTTTACTTGTTTTGTTTTGTTTTTTTTTTAATCTCCTGAATCTAAAATGGGAAGTGATGGGTAGATGGACTGAAAGGAAGATGGATGGATGGGTAGGTAGATGGATAGATGGCTGGGTGATTGGATGGATGGATGGATGGATAGGTGAGTGGGTGGATAGAGGAGGGGATGACTGGCTGGCTGGCTGAATGAGTGAATGGCTGGCTGAGTGAAAGGATGAGTGGCTGATGAGTGGATGGTTGGATGAATGGGTGAATGGATGGGTGGGTAGGTGGATGGATAGGTAGGTGGCTGAGTGAATGAGTGGATGGGTGATGAATGGGTGGATGGATGAATGGCTGTGTGGGTGGGTGGCTGGCTGGGTGAATGAATGAATGATGATGAGTGAGTGGATGGATGGATGAATGGGTAGATAGATGAGTGGGTAGGTGGGTGAATATATGGTGGGGGGCTGGCTGGCTAGCTGGCTGGCTGGCTGGGTGGATGGGAAGGTGGACAAAGAAGGTTGAATGGTGTTCTATTTGTATTCAAGGAATATTGCTTTAAAAATATTTTTATTGTAATTTGTGTGGAAGTTTACAAAGCGTATTATGCATGGATTGTTTTAGTCAAGCATGTTTTGTTCCATAGTGTTAATTATAGTAAATGTATACAATGTCTGATCATCCTTCCATTCCACATTATCTTCTTTCACCTATTCTAAGAAACTGTTCATTGTCTTTCCACAGAGGGCATTTTTTTAAACATTATGTTCTTTTAATTAGTTTTCATTCACTCGTTCATATACATTTTGTTTTATAACATTAATCACAATTGATGAATGCACTTATTACAGCGTCTCATCAAATCCTCACAGAATTTGCTTTTACCTTCACCCCACACACCCACTCGCTAATTTCTGCTCTGCTCTCCCTCCTTTCCCAACTCTATCAAGTCTTCCATGTGCTTAACAGACACTTCATGTATTAGTCAGACAGGACAGGACAAGGAGCCCTGGTTGCTTGGGCCTCTTGAGGGTATTAAAGGCCTACTTCTCGCCAGTGTCAGGTTACCTAATAAGTGAGGTAAGCGTGGGGTCACTTGTGGGATCAGTAGTGAACAGTTTTAATGGTGAAACCCATGTGAAATGTGGCTACAGATTAATAAGTAAGCTAAAGGATTCCCTGCTTGCCTTATTGGGAAATGTTGTGGTTCATCTTGTGTCAAAGTGGCCATGATGCTGAGTATAATGTATTTTAAACTTTAACCTCTGTGATGGAGTCCTAGTGGCCTTGTCAAAGGCCAACCCCTTCTAGTAGTTCAAGTCCACCACTTGCTGCATGGAGTGATTTACAGCCTGGAGGCTCAGCAAAGAACTGGTTTTAACTTGATGACAATGAGTTTTGAGTTTTAATGATGTTGGTAAAGTTGGATTACTAGCAAATCTGTAAAGATATGATTGTTGTTAGGTGCTATTGAGTTGATCAAGACTCATAGTAACCTTAAGAACAATGGGTCTGAACCTTGCCCTATCTTGGGCCATCTTCATTGTCTGACATTGTCCATTGTCCATTGTCTGACATTGTCCATTGTTAACAATCATTGTAATTAGCCGTACTGATTAAAGGTCATCTCATTGAGGATAGTCCCCTCCTTTGCTTAGCCTTCACTTTTCCAAGCATGATTTCTTTCTCCAAGGAATGCCCCCCTTCTCCCAACATGCCCAAAGCATGTGGCATGAAGTATCACCATTCTTCACTCTAAGAGCATCCCAGCTCTCCAAGACATATTTGTTCATTCTTTTGGTAGTCCATGGAGTATTCAGTGCTCTTCTCCAGCACCACAACCCAAAGGCATCAATGATTCTTCTGTCATTTTTATTCACTGCCCAACTTTCAGAAGCATAGCAAGGAACTGAAAAGACCATGACTTGGATCAGGAATGCCTTAGTCTTTAAACCAATACCCTTTCTCTCTCTTCAGTACCTTGGAAAGACCTCTGACTGCAGACTTTCCCAATGCAAGATATCTTTTGTTTTCCTGACCAGAAGTACAAAGGTTGTAGATTGTGAACCCAAATAAGATGAAATCATTGACAATTTCTATCTTTTCTCCATCTACCATGATGTTGCCTATTGATCCAGTGATGAGGGTTTTTGTTTTCTTGCTGTTAAGATGTAAGCAAGTGTTTTAAGTCCTCACTTTCAGCAGGCAAGGTTGTGTTATCTGCATAGTACAGGTTGTTAATGAGTTTTCCTCTGATCCTGATGCCTTATATTTCTTCATAGAGTCCAGCTTGTTGAATGATTTGTTTGGCATAGAGATTAAACAGGTATGGAGAGAGGATACAGCCCTGATGCACACCTTTCTTTATTTCTTTGTTATTTTGTGTGTGTGTACCGTCAAATCGGATCTGACTGGTACAGGAGGAGATTGTCCCTCCTTTTCCAGCAGAGTATCTGGTGGAGTTGAATTGCGTACCTCTGGGATTGCAGTGCAGCTTCTTGCCACTAGGCCACCAGAGCTCCCTCTTTCTTGATTTTTTTAAAATACTTTTATTTTCTTATTAATTTTTTTGTGTGTACTGTCAAATGGGATCTGACTAGGTATAGGAGGAGCTTGTCCCTCCTTCTCCAGCAGAGCATCTGGTGGATTTGAACTGTACACCTCTGGATTTGCAGTGTACCTTCCTACCACTAGGCCACCAGAGCTTGCCACCTTTCTTGATTTTAAACCATGCAGTGTTCTCTTGCTCTGTTCGGACAACAGCTTCCTGGTCTAGGTATAGGTTTTGCATGAGCAAAATTTAGTGTTTTGTGATTCCCATTGTTCTGAATGTTACCCAGCATTTGTTACTATCCACACTAAGTGCTTTTGCATAATCTATAAAGCACAAGTAGACGTCTTTCTGGTACTCCTTGCTTTCAGCCAAGATCTGTCTGATATCAGCAATGATGTCCTAGGTGCCATAGCCTCTTCTTCAGTACTCTGGAGAGGTCCCGACAGGAGATTAGCAATGATATCAGTCTAGAGACTAAAGTACGCCATGGTCTTTGCAATTACTTGCTATGCATCAGAGAGCTGGACAATGGCTAAGGACGACAGAAGAAAAATCGATGCCTTTGAGTTGTGGTGCTGCAGAAGAGTCTTGAATATACCACCGACTGCCAAGAGAACAAACAAGTTCATCCTAGAGAGGGTGAAACTAGGCTGCTACTTGGAGGCAAGGGTTCTGAAGCCAGGTCTGACATAATTTAGACAGTTTGCAAGGGGAGGGATCAGTCCTTGGAGAAGGGATATCATGCTTGGAAGGGTGGAGGGACAACACAAGAGAAGAAAACCTTGGATGAGATGGATTGAAACATTACCTGGGGCAGTGGAGGTTGGTGTATTAGAATCAGTGAGACTGTCTCAGGATAGTTAGACATAGGGTCATTATGAGTCACAGTCGACTTGAAGGCACATAACAACAACAACATAGCGTCTTCTAAATCCAGCTTGAATTTATTTTTTAATTTTAATTTATTTTATATGGGTTTGCTTACAAAGTTCATATACATTGTTTTACACTATCCTTCATTCACATTGTGTTTTATACAATCATTCCCATTCATTATGTTTTATAAAATTAACCACCATTGAACTATGAAAATCCAGCTTGAATGTCTGGCAGTTCTGTGTCGATAAACATCTCTAGCCATTTCTGCATAACCTTCAGCAAGATTTTACTTTTATTATTAATTTTATGATTATATTTTATGTAATATCTGTTGACATTTATCAAATGTTTTTTTCAGTATATACTGAGATAATTATGTGGCATGTTATTATTATTTTATTATTAATTATATTGTTAGAGAATGTACACATTCCCTTTCTTGGCAGTGGGGGCAAGTATAGATCTGCTCCAGTTTGTTGGCCAGCTCGTGATTTTCCAAATATCTTGGTATAACCTGATGAGTGCATCCAGGGCTGCATCTGTTTGTTGAAACATGTCAGTCGATATCCCATCCATTCCTGGGGCCTTATTTTTTGTCAGTGCCTTCAGTGCAGCTTGAACTTCTTCCTTCATCACCACTGGTAACACTGGACTCTAGTGTGGCAGAGATGAGGATGACACAGAATAGGGCAAGTTTCAGATCAGATATTCAGAGGGTTGCTATGAGTTGTATCTGATTCAGTGACATCTAACAAAAAATAAGGGTACGTCTCCTCAGGGTTGTGATGTGCACAGCATTTATGTTTATAGTTTTTTATTAAAAAGCTAGAGAGCTTTATTTGTAGACCTACATCTGGTGATCTGGCTTATGGTCTCTAGACTTAAACCAGTGGCCTACCATACTTGCTTGCTTTGGTTGTCAGTTTCCAAAGTCTGTGACCTTGTTTTTCAACAACATTGACCTCTGGACCTATCAGTCTTTGGACCTGGTAACTTCCAAAGTCAGCAGCCTGAGACTCTGTCTTATTTTAATCTGGATTCGTGCTCCATAGACACTTCCACCTTCAGGTCTGACCTACAAGACCTGGGCCTTGTCTCTAAAAGCATTTGAGCCATTTTCTTCAAATAAATGTCTCCCTCTTTCACGTGCACTCTAGCCATATATTGGACTGCCATGAAAACAAACAGCTGTCTTAGGGTGAAACCAAGTTTCTCCTTGGAGGCTAGGATTTTGAAGCTCTGTCTCACATACTCTGGACAAATGGCCAGGAGGGACTAGTCCTTGGAGAAGGACATCATGCTCAGAATGGTGGAGGGGCAGCACAGGAGAGGAAGACCCTGGATAAGATGGATTGATATAGTTACTGGGACCATGGGGGTAGATGTGTCGCAGTCAGTGAAACTGGCTAAGGACAGGGCCGGCTTCAGAGCTGTTGTACATAGGGTCATTATGAGTCTTAGGCAACTTGATGGCACATAACAACAACAAGCTAAGAAGTGTTTGGGTTTTTTTTTTAATGGTGGGAAAAAAATCAAAAGGAGAATATTACAGAGCATGGGAGAACTAATGAACTTTATAGTAAATTAATACAAAATTCAAATGTTAGAGCCATAAATGCTGGCTTCTCAGAACACAGGCACAATCTTTTTTTTTTTTTCTTTCCATTCATTCACTGTTGCACTTTTCTCCCCGCCCACCCCTCCCTCCTCAGTACACTCTTCTCTTTGAAAAGTAAAAGAAAAATTCTTTCATTGTTTTACAATCCCTTCTCCCAGGTCCAATTTACTATGCAGTCTTCATTCTGGACTCCTGTCATGACAAGAATACCTAATTACATATCCCTTTTAAAAAGTTTTCTCCCTCATCTGTTTCAATGCAGTATACACTATTTATCCCATCTATCTCAGTCTCCTCCCAACCCCAATGCCAGCCCTGTTTTACAACAGTGGCACTATGCAATATTTGTCCCTGTGTGATTGAGATACTTCACTCAGCATAATGTCCTCCAGGGTCACCCATTTTGAATAATATTGTATGAGTTCCTTATTTTTCAATGAATTATCCTTTTAGGTCGTAAGTTGTTATTAGATGCCATTGAGTCAAGTATGACTCATAGTGACCCTATGAACTACAGATCTGAACCTTGTCTTATCCTGTACCATCCTCATCATCTCTGACACACTTGAGCTTATTAATGCAGTCACTGTGTCAGTTTATCTGGTGAAGGGTCATTCTCTTTCACTTTCCAAGCCATGATGTCTCTTTCCATGGAACAGTCCCTCCTAATAACATGCCCAAAGTATGTGAGACAAAGCTTTGCCTCTAAGGAGCACTCCAGCTGCACCCTACAAGAGCCGAGGGTGTATTACCCAAGAAGTAAGGTAAACACAAACTCACTTGGCTTTATTTACTAATCTGTAACAGGGAGACATCTGATGGTTTAGAGGTAAGGAATTGCACTGCCAACCCAAAGGCAAGTGGTTTGAATCCATCAACAGCTCTGTGGGAGAAAGATGAGCAATCTCCTCCTGTATATAATTTGCAGCCTTTGAAAACTTGCTGGAGACTCAGCTGTGTCAGTTCGGACTCAATGGCACATAATACCATCACCATTATAGAAGTCAAATGAAACTCAAGCTTACCTTGTTTACTGGTAATATGACACTGCAACAGCAGCTGAATAGTTACAAGAGAGAGCAGAAAAGTACTGGCTAGTTGGCCCTTGGCAGAAAGCTTGCTGACCCTTAGCCTAGAGCAGCAGTTCTCAACATGGTACTCTGTCCTTCAGGGAACACTGGGGAAATGTCTGGAGGTCATTTTGGGGCCTGGGTGAGTGCTACTGACATCTGCAGGACAAGCTGGGAACGACAAAGAATTATCTGGCTCCAAATGCCAGTAGTGCTATAGTTGGGAAGCCTAGATTAGCAGTACCTCACATGAACACTTTTGGTAAAAAGAAAAGTCTCAGTTTAATAAAGATTCCTATGTCTTGAACACCCAGGTATTTAACTTACCAGATATTTAACTCTCATGGACCTTTCACAATGACCCTGCAAGAGAGTTACTGATACCCCACTTTTATAGAGCTGTTAATGCTTTCCCACAGAGCACATGGTTTAGCAAGTCTGTCAGGCTTCACAGCTTGTATTTTTCCACATCCCCAGTGCGTGCCTGCGTATTGGGTGATGTTGCTGGTATCTCACTTGGCTGCCCTCTAGTGTGCAAGATGCGCAGAGGCAGGCCATTATCTGCTCAAGTGACACAGTGGTTAAACTGCCTTGCTGCTAACTGAAAGGTCATTGGTTCTGCCCCACCAAGGGTAAAAGATGTGGCAGGGTGTATCTGGAAATATTTACAGCCTTGGAAACCCTATGGGAGTCCGTTCTAGTCTGTCCTCTAAGGTTGCTGAGTCAGAATCGACATGCTGGCCACGGTTTGGTTTTGGTTTCATGTTCCTTCAGAGTCTACCATAGGCCTCCTGTACACAGGCTACAAACCACTTGACTAGCCTTCAGTGCCTGGCCATTAGGGGTCTGAAGCCAAGGAAAGGATGCTCTCTGCCTTGACCACAACCAGAGTTATGAAAACTGACCACTCTCCCCCCTCACCTTGTTCATTCTAATGCTTGCAGTGACAAGGAGCCTCCCTCTCTGGTGGCCCGAGGGCACAAAATTCAGGTAGAACAGATAGAAAGGCCATCTGTAGAATGCTTTTCAGGTCCTAGAGAACCAGAATGCTCATACTTTTCCAGGATGCTCACAGCACAATATTCAATGAGGAAAGGTGTGCCACAGTTCCTTCTTTCCCTCCTGGAATTAACACTTACCTCATTTTGTAGGACCTCACAGTACACTTCGTCCTAGATGATAATTAGCTTACTGATCAGTTAAATCCAAGTTAATAGGAGGAGGATAAGTAGAGGAGTTTTTTTTCCACCCCCTAATCCCGCCCTGGTAAGAAAATTCTGGAAGCTTTTGATGGTATGTCCTCAAACCTCTGGGGCACACCACAGTGGTTCACATTGTCCAATGATTTGAGATCCAATCACACAGTCCTTTAGCATTTCGTTGAGTTTTATTGAAAACTGACATGGACATTAGAAAGGTCTCAAGCTGAACATTGCTGGTTCTGGCATGTTTCTCCTGGCAAATGATGGCCCCCAGAGGGGCAGTGACCGGTCACACCTTTGAGCAAAAAGAACAAAGGCGAAGAAAAGGAAAAACAGACAGAGATTCTGGAAAACATGCAAAGAGGCCTTCTCAGGAGACACTGGACAGCAGAATGGTGATGGTGGGAGGGAGCTTTGAGAATGAGCACACTCACATGGTATTTTGATGCAAGGAAAATCAGTGAACCCAAGGCAGACTCGGCAACATCAAAGCTCTCCCTCTGAATCTCAAGCCAAGCCGAGCCTTCTCTCAGATCCCCAACTAGCCTTGGAAGGTTGAATGGCGTCATTGTGCTTTCACTAAACTGAACCCCCTCTTGTCTCTCTCACTTCACGACCTGAACATTAGCTAGTGGGTCCACATGTCCCCCTTGCTGGGGTCGGTAGGAGGGCGGTGAATATGGAAAAAGAGACAAATGTTTGACTTTCACACCCCTATTCGGAGATGTTCGGGAGTGGCTGTAGACAGTCAACTCATTGAAGTGGAGAATTGTTCTCTAAAAAGAAAAGCTGAGAACTCAAATACCACCTTTTGAACAGCACTGGCACACCCACAGCTGAGGTCTCCTGCCCCAGTCACTTACACTTGGGTGGGTTGTTCTCCTGTCGTTGTCTCTCTGAGGTTACATTTGGTCCATTCTCCAGCTCTGATGGCTCTTTCCTGCCTTGTTAGGGTTTAGTACAAGACACTTCCATTTAAAATACCATGTAAGTCAGAAGAGAGCTTCTTGCCTGGACTCAGGACACATGAGTACGTGTGTGTGTGTGTGTGTGTGTGTGTGCGCGCACGTGTTTGTGTGTGAACACATGCACACATACGCAGTTGGAGGGCAGAGGGGACTGGTTGGTTTCTGGTCTGAGACAACATGGAACCCTAACTCTTCTAGAATGGCAGTCTTCTCCTTTAGACTTAGTGCAGCTGCTGAAGACAAGATTAAAAAAAGCTGGAGAGGGAGAGAGAAAGAGAAAGAAAACATGAAATTAGCCAGAGAAAAAAAGACATCCCAAGTAAGACAGGGCAAGGGGTGTGGGCAGCGTGAGGTGACACAGAAGCTTCTTGGAGAAGACAGGTTAGAAATGGGGCTACTGATCGACCGTCACCACCGGGGGATCTGTTGAGATTTTAAGACCACACCACACACTGGTTTACAGCTCCTTGTTTTAATGAAAGCAAGCACATATTAACAGCCACATGAAAATGTCATGTGATTAAAAACAAAATAAAAATGAATGAGAACAACAACAAAAATGGTTTGCACTGCAGCAAATTTCTTAGCCTCAGAAAAATTAAAGGGGATGTATGTATGTGTGTGTATTTTTCAAGGAAAATAAAAAAAAATCTTTCCATTCCAGTCTGGGCAAAGAAAAGCCAAGACCATTTCTAATGACTGATTTTGTTTCACCAGAAGCAAATAGCCTACTTAGGGTATTAAAAAGAAAAAAATAGAGCAGGAAAAAGATGGGCAATCTCCTCCCGTGTGATTAACTGCCTCTGAAAACCCGCCGGAGGGTCAGCTATGGGTACAGACTTGACAGTACACACAAAAAGGAAAAACAGAAACAACTGTTCTAATTAGAAAGTCTTTTCATTGACAGAGGGGAGAAAAAAACCAAAAAAAAAGCAAGCCAAAAAACCCAACAGCTCTTCCTGTCTACAGTGAGAAGAGCTACCAAATAAAATAAGCATTTTAACTCTTGTTAGATTTCTGATGAGCACATTTCCCTGTGGGCAAGCATCACCTGGGGCACATGCCTGGCTGGGCCCCAGCTCAGAGGCCCGGGAAGGCCGGGGCTACCAGATGCTCTGGTGATGTCTGTCTCCAGCACAAGCCCTCAGCCGAATCTTCTGCTTTGTTCCACCCTCAACCACCCTGTCCCCTCAGCTTTTTCTGTAGGGGGACAAAAAGGGGGGGAAAGGAAAGTGGGAGTACTTGCTGACAATCTTATGTTTTTCCAAACATCAAAAGACCTTGATCTATGGGAACATATATGAACAGATTGAACGGTTTGGTGCAACAAGAGTCCAGCGATAGGTGACTGAGCTTGGTTTCTGGCATGAATCAGTAGCAGGACCTTGAGCGACTCTTTAACTTCTTTTGGCTTCAAGTGTTTCTTATAGAAAAAAATTAGAATAGATCTGTCTTTCCACTTTACAAGAAAAATCTCTGAAGGCCTGGCAGAGGTTGTCTGCCTCTAATACAGGCACACCTCAGAGACATTGTGGGTTCAGTTCCAGGGCCCCCACAATAAAATGAGTATCTGCACTGAAACAGAGGAGGGAGAGAACCGTTTAAAAGAGAGATATAACTGGGGACCTGGGGGAGGGTTTGTAAAACAATGAAAGAATCTTTTCTTTTACTTTTCCATAATTATTGGACTCATGTACTTATAACTTGTTAGTCAAATTTGTGTCTTCTAGGTTGCAACACCCCCATGATACATCTTCAAGGATATGAACATGTACGGCCAAGCACAATCAATAAGAGTGCATCTAGAAAGAAAAAAAAAAAAAGAGTGCATCTAAATTCCAAAATCAATCTCCATAATAGTCTATGTGTTTCCTACTGCCAAAGGGGCCCTTTAGAGTAGTGAGAGAAGATCTTCACCCTGAAACCCACAGCGTCCCTTTTCAGCAGGAAGTAGCTAAGAGAATACGCCATCCCCTTTTCCTTATGACTCAGGGTGAAGTCTCTCTCAGGGAGGAGTGATAGGGAATGGCAAAGGACACACTGACAAAGAAGATTAATCAGAACTGGCTTTGACAAGCACTGTGGCATTTGGACAAGAACAAACTGGGAGGAGGATAGAGAGAATAGTGCAACAATGAATGAGTGGAAGCCCAAAATCTCTGTAAATGTTTATGAAAATTAATAAAATATAATTATAGAAAAAAAAATAAAATGAGTATCCTCGTAAAGCGAGTCACACCATTCCCCACTCTCCTTCAAGGTTACCCAGTGCATATGAAGGTTAGGTTGACTCATGTTGAAGTCTCTCAAGTGTGCAAAACAGTGTTACAAGAAAGTTTGAAAGATTGTGAGAATCACCAAAAAAACCCCCGTGACACAGAGACACGAAGTAAGCACGTGTCCTGGGGGGCGGGGGGGGAAACGGCAGCGATAAAATTGCCTGAAATGCGGCTGCCACAATCTTTGCATCTAGAAAAACGCAGTCATCAGAGGCACAATCAATAAAGCACTAGAAAGTGAGGTATGCCTATATTTTTTAAATACTTCTCATGATCTGCCCTAAAATCGATTCCAACTCATAACAGCACTATGTGATAATGTAGAACTGCCCCACAGGGTTGCCTCAGAGCCCTGGTAGCATGGTGGTTAAAACACTGGGCCAGCCTCCAGGTTGGTGGACTGAACCCACCAGATGGCCTGGTGGACGAAAGCTGAGGCAGCATGCTCCCATGAAGATGACAGCATTAGAAACCTTTTTGAGGAAGTGCTCCCGTGTCCTATAGGGCCACTGGGTCCATTTGGTTTAATCTTTATTAAAAGCAGATCTCAAGGTCTTTTCGCTTATGGAGTGGCTGAAGTGAGCTCAGCCAGCCAGGCTTTCAGATAGTATCCAAACGCCATGCCACTGCACCATCAGGCCTCCTTAGAACTCCTCAACCCTCAACCCTCCAAAATAGTTCAACTGTAGTGGAGAGAGGGACCCTCTTTTCACAACCTGAACAAGTTGGTGGTAGAGGATTGAGAACAGCCGGTGGGTTGCAGGTGTGGGATTCCTTAGAATCAGATATAAAAACATCAAAATGGCAATCAAGGCAAGTTGTGGATTCCCCCCCCATGTATTAATTTAAATTTTAGATCATCAAATTCCAAGACAAATCTTACAATGAATTGCCCAAGTCTACTAGGGAGCTCTGGTAGCCTAGTGGTTAAGGAGCTGCACTGCATCCACGTCTAAGGTCTCCCAGAATCCTCCACTGTGACTTGCATTGTCCCAAAGAAACTAGCTTCAGCAGCCTGACCTCCCTCCCTGCCTGTCACCACTAACTCTTGGCACTGTCAACTAGAAAAGAGAGTGTGTGTATGTGCATGTGCACATGTGTATGTATGTGAAGGCTTGCTTCTCTCTTTCTTTTACTTTTTGCTTCCTTTCCTTACATTCCCAACTCTCCCAAAAGGTGTGAACATTTGGCAGAACCTTGTTTGCATTTGTGGTTTGTATATAAGTGGTTTAAAAAAAACACAACACACAACAAACCCAAAACACCACCTCAAAAGAAAAACTGAGAAGATGGTGGTTGTTTGTGGTTTGTGTCAGTGACCTGGGAGCCAGGAGCAAGTTGTGGAGCTCAGAAAGAAGTGATCTTGAAGTGATCGTACATCGCAAGGGCAGGGGCGAGGGCCTGGCTGCCTGGCACCGCAAAGGGAAGCTGTCAGTTAAAATAGGAACTTTGGCTTATAAGGCTAAAATGGAGTCCAGTCCAGCTGTAGCAGGGAATGCTATTCAGTACACAGCCATGGGTTACTGCAAAGGAAGGGCAGAGAGACTACATGTTAGCCACAAACTGTTGTCAGGGCATCTCTTACTCTCACCTGTGTCACTGGACAAACATCAAAGGCCCAAGCCCCTGATAGCCAGGACAAGGGAGCGCAGTCTATTTCGCGAGGGCTCCCCAAAGCCATTGTTGGCTGAGAGCCATTATCAAAATTGGGGCTGGAATATTTTCGAGATATCAAATCCTAGAATTGAATATAAAGTTCAGGCCCTTTTAAAGCACACTGCCTCTTGTCTTCTATCTTGCCTCTTTGATTTTTTTTTAAAGGGGATATGTACAAAATGCATATATTTAAAAACCTTCCTCAGAGTACCGTGTAAGACGAGCACAGATTAGAACAATCCCCCAAACATTGACTCAGTGTGCTCAGTTTGCCAGTTTCTGAAATGGGATGATTGTACCTGGTATTGTCTCTACCTTACTGGGGGATTTTTTTTAAGTCAAGACATTAAGCTTATAATAGTATTCAGGTTTATTCTCCCTTCTGCATCTGTGGAATACCCAGAGTGACACAGAGAGGAGATGACTGGAATTTTCTCCAGGAGTTGTGTTTCATAGGGAAAGCTGGGTTTAAAGAAATTCCTGTTGGAGTATGAGAAAAACCTGACTACCCATTTGAACAAATCAGAGCTGGAAAGGACAGCAGTGAAAAGGCACTAGAGAATAGTCTTACGGATTCTGACTCATGGCTGTCCCATGGGGGCCTGAGTAGAGTGGCTCTCAGTGGCCAATTTTGTGGTTGGACATTACCAGGCCTTTCTTCCCAGGCACCTCTGGATTGAGATGTCGGGTAAGACTCAAGATACCAGAGGAGAAGAGAGGAAACTCTGCTAACCAGTGGTTACCCACCCATGGTGGATCCAGATCCATTACAAGCAGCAGCAGCCAGAGTTCAAGCAGGGAAGTTTGGGGGACCTCTGATCAGGCTGCAATCTGGCAAAGACAGGAATGGAAGAATGGGGCTGCTGGGATGCAGGCTGCATCACAGAGCAATGCAACTGCTGGCTTCCTGACCAGAGGCCAGACGCCATCCTCAGACTCTTAGACTTGTACAACCCTTGGCAAGAGGAAAGGAGGTGCAAGATGCATGCCCCCCAACTGTGTTAAAGGGGAATTAGGGAAAGGGGGCCTCAGCTCTGTTGTGTAGAGGAAGGGCCTTGACAATAACCTCAAACTGAAAATGAAAAAACCTGTGTTACTGAACAGGTTTTTTTTGGTTGTTTTTTGTTGTTGTTGTTTTTTACCAAAAAAAAAAAAAGGGGGCAGATGAAAATTGTCCAATTAAGTCATGATGACTAATAGATAAATTAGACTATACTACATTTGTTGGCCTTAAAGTCTTGTTGCACTGGCTCCTGGGAATATCCTTTCTCTCTTTTACACCCCCACACACCACAGATTGGCAGCACTGGTGGCATCAGCTGGCAAAATAATTAGCAGTGACCACAAACATGCTTTATCTTTCTAATTACTACAAAACCTGTTGACATAGTCATTTCTGACTCATGGTGTCAGAGGAGGGTTTTTTCAGAGGCTGATTTTTGCAGAAGTAGATTGCTTGCCAGGAGCTCTGGTAGTCTGGTGAATCATAAGTTGCAGTGCTAACCCAAAGGCCAGTGGTTTGAATCCACCAGCAGCTCCATAAGAGAAAGATGAAACAGTCTGTTCTTATAAGATTTAGAGCCCCAGACACCTAATGGTGGAATCAACTAACTAGCAACGGGTTGGTTTTTTTTTGGCTTTAGCTAGACCACCAAGCCTTTCTTTCATGACACCTCTGAGTAGATTTGAAACTGTCACCTTTCAGTTAACCATTTAAACCACTCTGGGACTCCTGTGTGGAAAAATACCTTTGGTAAATCTCCAGATGACCTGGCTGCAGCGCTAGGCTTTCAGGCACTTGTATTTCTTTATCCCGTAGGGGGGGGGAAGGGGGCGCATTTTAAGGGTTTGATCTCAAGTGCCTTCAGAGTCTTCAGTTAATTGAGTACTGTCTGGGGATGGGCCTTAGGTTCTGTCCTAGGGTCTAGACTCTATAAGCCTGAACAATGGAAAGAGGTTGACTTGTGTTCTAATTGCACTTTGAACTTTATTGCATTTAAACTGCATCCATGTGATGTGATGTGACGTGATCATGATGTGATGTGATGTGATAGGGTAAGCAGCGCCGATCCCTATTTGTTATATGAGGAAACTGACGGATTTAGGGAAGTCACCTGACCTGCCTGTGGGCTCTAAGAAAGAGTCAGAGCCAAGGTCAGAGTGTCCTCGAGAAGTCTTTGGTTGTGAATGTCAGCTCTCATGGTTTAGCTGAAGAATACATTTTAGCCCATTGAATAAATAGACTACTAAATATTTTGAGGTGGTTGTTGTGTACCGTAGTCAGAACTGACCCATAGTTGACCCTCTGGCAGCTTTTCAGCAACTGTTAAGCATATGGGAGGAGATTGTCCTGTTTTGAGAAGGGAGAGAATGAAAAGCACATTCTGCTACTAATGGTAAGATTGTTGGTGTGAGTCTACTCAAAAGTGCCTTGGAAGAAAGGCCTGGGGGGGCGGGGGAGAGAATCATCCCTTGAAGAACCTATAGACCACAGTGCTTTTCCACATGGAAAAGCATGGGGTAGACCTCCCAGCAACTGATTTGGTTTTGTTTTTTTAGTTAAAAGTATGTATGTCATCACTTTCATGAATATTTGTTCAGGTACTTCCCCAGAGTGAAAACACACACACACGAGAGAGAGAGAGACGCGCGCACGCACGAGTTATAAATTATACAGGGAAATAGACATCTGTGTGAATTATGACCGGTCCCACTCGGCCTCTAGCTCACTGTGTGGCCCATGGGCAGTCCCTGATACTTTGTTTACACATCTTAGTTGAAGAGCCTCTCTTTCCTTCTCCACCCCACAGGACTCTTGTAATGCTAAAATGAGATATATCCAAGCAGATATATGCACACCCATGTTCACTGCAGCTTTGTTCACAATAGCAAGGAGTTGGAAACAACCTAAGTGCCCATCAACAAACGAATGGCTAGAGAAGCTGTGGTATATTCGCACAATGGAATACTATGCTGCATTAAAAAACAAGGAACTCATGCAATATTATTCAAAATGGTTGACTCTGGAGAACATTATGCTGAGTGAAATATCCCAGTCACAAAAGGACAAATATTACATGATGCCACTGTTGTAGAATGGGACTGTCCTTGGGGTTAGGGAGACACTGAGTAAGATGGGTTCAATAATGTATACTGCACTGAAGCAGAGGAGGGAGAGAACCGTCTAAAAGAGAGATGTAACTGGGTATTTCTGTCATCACAGGAGACTAGAGCGAGGGCTGCATGGTGGAGGGGACCTGGGGGAGGGTTTGTAAAACAATGAAAGAATCTTTTCTTTTACTTTTCCATAATTTTTGGACTCATGTACTTATAACTTGTTAGTCAAATTTGTGTCTTCTAGGTTGCAACACCCCCATGATACATCTTGAAGGATATGTACATGTACAGCCAAGCACAATCAATAAGAGTGCATCTGAATTCCAAAAAAAAAATAAAAAAAAATAAAATGAGATAGCATCTGAGAAAACCCCCACAAACCAAACCAAAAAAACACTTTGAAAGTGTTAAAACGCAATGCAAACACTTACCTCTTATTTTATTTTTTGTTTACTTCCTAGGTACAGAGTAGCTAGAAAAACAAGCCAATGGCCTGTGTTCTGGTGGCTTAATGGTAAGGAGCTGTGTTGCCATCTCAAAGGTACACACAGTTCAAATCTACCAGCTGCTCCAGGGGAGAAAGATGGGCAGTCTCCTGCTGTGCAGTGAACTGCCTCTGCAAACCTCCTGGACTGTCAGCTGTGGCTGGTTCCAACTCGATCGTACACCACCAGCAGCATGTGCACGTACATGGACACCCTAGTGTTGCAATGGTTAAGCACTGGACTTTCAAATGAAAGGTCAATGTTTGAATCCACCCAGCAGCTCCACAGGAGAAAGACCCGGCAATCTACTTCTATAAAGATTACAGTCAAGAAAGCCAGTGCTCTATCACAAGGGGTTGCCATGTGCAGAACTGATTGTTGTTAGTGCCTTCAAGTTGAGAATGACTCATAGCGACGCTATGAACAACAGATCTGAACCCTGTCCTATTCTGTGCCGTCCTCATAATCTCTGACACACTTGAGCCCATTGCTGCAGTCACTGTGTCAATCCACCTGGCCAAGGGTCTTCCTCTCTTTCACTGTCCCTCCACCTTCCTAAGCATGATGTCCCTCTCCAATGAATAGCCTCTCCTAACAACATACCCAAAGTATGTGAGACGAAGCTTTATCGTCTAACCTCTAAGAAGCACTCTGCTGCACTCTCTCCAACACATATCTGTTTGTTCTTTTGGCAGTCCATGGCACTTCATGGTAGTTCAGTACTATTTTCCAACACCACAGCTCAAAGACATCAATTCTTCTGTCACCCTTATTTGCTGTTCTGCTCTCAGCAACATAGAAAGTGTTTGAAAAGATGATGGCCTGAATAAGGTGCACTTTAGTCCTCAAAATGACATCATTGCTCCTCAGTAATTCAGAGAGCTCCCTGACTGCAACTTTCTGAATGCAATACATTTCTAAGTAAGATGAAGTCGTTGACAGTTTCAGTCTTTTCTCCATCTATCATGATGCTGCCTATAGGTCTAGTGGTGATCTATAGAATCTGACTAGACATTAGCTAACAACAATAATATAGCTTCTGAGATACAGTATCTGGAACCACGTAGTGGTCAGAAAGGAATGCCTCTTGCAATGGCAAACAGCTACAAATAAAACCTCAAGCAATCAAAGGCAATGAAGAGTTGTGGCCTTCACTCTGCCTGCCTTCTTGGTGGCTTGGTGACTCACCTCTAGAATAAGGGCTCTGGGGAAGGAAGGAAGTTACCTATGTTGCTTTCAGATCATGAGAAATCAAGGCCTCCTCCCCCTGTTTAGTCTGGTTCTGCTTTTTAGTTTGGTTCTGCTGAGGAAAAGCCAACCTCCTTGGTTGGAGCTGGCTGTCCTAGTGTTTCACCAGTTGCCTCCCACGTGTAAAATATAGATTTAATAGCAGTTTCACCAGACATTTGTAATGGCTGCAAATAATGGTTTACTAGAGGGCAAAGCAAAAACATTTTGTGAAATCTCGTTTAATAAAACCTGAATCAATTTACCCGGCTATAAGCTTTCCCGTCCTCATTGAAAATGGGCCAACAAAGGAAGTCAGCAGGAAGTGAGCCTTACTGAGGTGTCCTGGTGGAGAAATGTGTTAGGTGCCAGTTAGCAGCACAACTCACTGTACAATATGCCACTTGTGTTACGTGTTAATCTACACTTGTGTTACTAATTAGTTGATGATTGGTATCAGATAGATGGAAGTCTGATCAAACAGCGATTTACAGCCTTGGAAACCTGATAGAGGGTCACCAGGAATCAGAATTGCCTGGACTGTAATGGCAGCAGGTGAGTGCTCCCACATCAGATCCTTTGCTAGACGCTGAGACTACAGCTATGGACAAAACCACCTTAAGAACTGCTAGTCTTCCAAGCAAATCTGCTGTTTTGTTCAAATCAACTAGCTGAGGGAGCTTTTGTGGCCTAGTGATAAGGAGCTGCACTGCCCACCCAAAGGACACAGCTTTGAATCTGCCAGCTACTCTGCAGGAGAAGGATGGGAAATCTCCCGTGTTATTTGTTGCTGTTGTTGTTATGTGCCATTGAGTTGGTTGCAACTCTGCTCTATCCTGTGCCAATCTTATTGTCTCTGACACACCTACCACTGTTAACCCCAGACACAGAATCAATCCATCTCATGGAGGGCCTTCCTCTCCTGTGCTGTCTTTCCCCCCTCCCAAGCATGATGTCCCTCTCCAAGGACCTGTTTCTCCTTACAACATGTCCAAAGTATGCCAGACGAAGCTTGAGAATTCTTGCCTTTAAGGAGCAGCCTGGCACCCTCTCTAGGACAAACCTATTCGTTCTCTTAGCAGTCCATGGTATATTCAATACTCTTCTCCAGCACCCCAGCTCAAAGGCATCAATTCTGCTTCTGTTATGTCTAGTCATTGTCCAGCTTTATGGCACATAGGAAGTAATTACAAAGACCATGGCCTGGTTGAGCACACCTTAGTCTCCAGACTGATGCCATTGCTCTTCAGTACTCTGGAGAGGTCCCTGATAGCAGACTTTCCCAATGCAATTTGTCTTTTAATTTCCTAGCTGCTGGTACTAAGAGTGTTGATTGTGGAGCCAAGCAAACTAAAGCTGTTAACAAGCTCAATCTCTTCACCGTGTGATTTACTGCCTCTACAAACCCACTGTGAGGGTCAGCTATAGGTCAGTTCTGACTTGATGGTACATAACAACAAATAATAGCACAAGTGCCAAGACCTTCCCTTGAACTAGACAGAAAATCACTCCATTGTTCTTTGCGACTGTTTCCTTTGGCCCAGTTTCATGGGCCTTGTGTTTCCGAAGCCTCTTCGAGATTTGCTTGAAAGTTGAGATGTTGTTCCAGCTGTCCAAAGTCCCCACTGTCGTGGCCCTAGCAATCAGTTTGGTGGTTCACTGCAGGCATGTCATTTAAATCATAAACTACATCTGTGCGAGGGGAGAATGCCTCCCCTTATTTTCCATTTCCTGATCCAAACATATCAAATGTAAAAAGGCCTTTATGCGACACCTGGGAGACTTTGAATACTGACTAGAAAGTTTATGTTGTTCAGGAGTGATTGTTGATTTCAGTGGTGTGATGCAGGTGGTATAGTGGTTGCCAATACATATGAAGGCGTTTACAAATGAAGTGATGCAGGTTTTGCTATAGGGTCATTCATCAGGTTGAGGGTAAAAGTGAAATGGGATTGATGGTTGAATGCGAGATGATGGGAATATACTATCCTCTCTTTCGTACATGCTCAAAAATTACCATCATAAAGTTAAAAAAGAAAGAAACTATAACATTTTAAGTAAAAAATGTTTATATCCCCTCCTCACCCACAATCTGAGTCTAGCAGGATTGTTATTATTATGTGCTGTCAAGTCACCTGTGACCCCATGTACAGCAGCTCTGAAGCCTGCCCTATCCTGATCCAGTCTCACTGACTCTGGCACACCAACCCCCATTGCCCAAGTTACTGTATTCATCTCATCTGGGGTCTTCCTCTCCTGTGCTGTCCCTCCACCCTTCCAAGCATGATGTCCTTCTCCAAGGGCTGGTCCCTCCTGGTCATGTACCCAAAGTATGTCAGATGGAGCTTCAAAATCCTAGCCTCCAAGGAGAAACTTGGTTTCACCTTCTCCAAGACAGACCTGTTTGTTTTCATGGCAGCCCATGGTATGTTCAAGACTCTTCTGCAGCACCACAACTCAAAAGGCATCAATACTTGTTCTGTCATCCTTAGTTGTTGTCCAACACTCTGATGCATAGTATGTTATTGCGAAGACCATGACCTGGGTCAGGCGCACCTTAGTCTCTAAACTTACACCATTGCTCTTCAGTACTTTGGAGAGGTACCTTATTACATATTTTTCCAGTGTAATTCATCTTTTGATTTCCTGGCTGCTGGTACCGAGTGTTTATTATGGAGCCAAGCAAGCTGTAATTGTTAACAACCTCAATCTCTTTTCCGTCTATCATGGTGCTGCCAATTGGCCCAGTGTTGAGAATCTTTGTTTTCTTTTTTTTTTTATTTTATTATTTGTGTGTGTGTGTGTGTACCGTCAAATCAGATCTGACTGGTACAGGAGGATATTGTCCCTCCTTCCCCGGCAGAGCATCTGGTGGATTCGAACCGTGCACCTCTGGGATTGTAGTTGCAGCTCCTTGCCACTAGGCCACCAGAGCTCCCCTGAATCTTTGTTTTCTTGATGTTGAGCTTCATTCCATATTGAAGGCTGTAGTCTTTGACATTCTGCAGCAAGCATTTCAGCTCCTCCTAGGTTTCTGCAAGCAGGATTGTGTCATCTGCATAATGCAGATTGTTGAGTCTTTTTCCAATCCTGATGCCACATTCCTCCTCATAAAGTCAAGCCTCCTGAATGATCTGTTCTGCATACTGATTGAAAAAGTATGGAGATAGGATACATCCCCGAGTCACACTTTTCCTGATTTTGAACCATGCAGTGTTTCCTTGCTCTCTTCTGACAAGTATAGGATTCATATGAACACATTTAAGCAGAGTAGATTTGGTAAAAAAATATCAAACAAACTAAAAAACCTACTGATGATGACCTCATAGGCAGAACAGCACTCCATAGGGTTTGCATAGCTGTAACCTTTTGGAAGCACATCACCAGGCCTTTTTTCTGAGCTACCTTTGAGCAGGTTCAAACCCCCAATCTTTAGCCATTTGAATCCCTCCACAGACTTCACTAGTAGAATAGATATTTTTTTAAAAAAAGGTAAAACTGCTTTATAGGGTCTCACAACTGTGATCTTTCCGAATTAGTACATTAATCCTTTCTTTTTTTATTTTATTATTTTGTGTGTGTGTACGATCAAATTGGATCTGACTGGTACAGGAGGAGATTGTCCCTCCTTTTCCAGCACGGCATCTGGTGGATTCGAATTGTGCACCTCTGAGATTGCAATGCAGCTTCTTGCCACTAGGCCACCAGAGCTCCCTTAGGCCTTTTTTTCAAGGTACCCCTGAATGGGTTTGAACCACCATCCTTTGGGTTATTTTTGTTTTTTTCTTTTATTGTTTGCCATTAAGGTGGAACCGGCTCATAGAAGATGACCCTCCAGTGCATCTAAATTCCAAAATCAGTCTCCATAATAGTCTGTGTGTTTCCTATTGCCAAAGGGGCCCTTTAGAGTAGTGAGAGAAGATCTTCACCCTGAAACCCACAGCATCACTTTTCAGCAGGAAGTAGCTAAGACAACACGCCATCCCCTTTTCCTTATGACTCAGGGTGAAGTCTCTCTCAGGGAGGAGTGATAGGGAATGGCAA
>NW_006399881.1:4890265-4908189 GCF_000299155.1 Elephantulus edwardii
GTAGAGAAAACAGTGCAACAATGAATGAATGAAAACCCAAAATCTCTGTGAATGTTCATTAAAATTAATAAAATTTAATAATTTAAAAAAACCCAACCAGAAGATGACCTTCCAGTGGGTTTTCAGAGGTAGTAGCATCCTTCTCCTGCAGTGCAGCTGGTAGATTTGAACCACATGCCTTTGGGATTGCTGCACAGCTTCTTACCACTAACTAAGCCACCAGAGCTCCTATTTAGGTTCATAGTTGAGCACAAACTATTCCAGGCCCTAAGAGACCTGATTCCCCCATCACTGCTGTTGTTGTTATGTGCCGTCCAGTCACTTGTGACTCATAGCGACCCTATGTACAAAAGCCCTAACCCTGCTCTATCCTGTGCCAACCTCACTGTCTCCGACACACCTTCTCCCGCTACCCCAGTCACTGAATCGATCCATCTCATCGAGGGTTTTCCTCTCCTGCACTGTCCCTCCACTCTCCCAAATATGATGTCCCTCTCCAAGGATCGGTCCCTCCTTGCAACATGCCCAAAGTATGTCAGATGAAGCTTCAGAATCCTTGACTCCAAGGAGCATTCCAGCTTCACCTTCTCCAGGACAAACGTGTTTGTTCTCCTAGCAGTCCATGGTATATTCAACACTCTTCTCCAGCACCACAGATCAAAGGCTTCAATTCTCTATCACCCCTAGTCACTGTCCAGCTATCCAATGCATGGCACACAATTGTGAAGACTATGGCCCAGATCAGGCACACCTTAGTCTCCAGCCTAACGTCGTTGCTCTTCAGTACTCTAGAGAGGTCCCTGACAGCTGACTTTCCCAATGCAAGTCGTCTCTTGATTTCCTGGCTGCTGGTATCAAGAGTGCTGACTATGGAGCCAAGCAAACTATGTTAACTATCTCAATCTTTTCACCATCCATACTGATGCTGCCAATTGGCCCAGTGGTGAGAATCTTTGTTTTCTTGATGTTGAGCTTCAATCTATATTGAAGGCTGTACTCCTTGACCTGCAGCAAGTGCTTCAGGTCCTCCTCCGTTTCAGCAAGCAATGTTGTGTCATCTGCATAACGCAGGTTGTTGATGAATCTTCCACCAATCCTGATGCCACATTTCTCCTCATACAGCCCAGCATCCCTGATGATCTGTTCTGCATACAGATTGAAAAGGTATGGAGACAGAATACATCCTTGGTGGACATCCTTCCCAATTTTGAACCATGCAGTGTTCCTTCTGACGACTGCCTCTTGGTCCACATATAGGTTTTGCATAAGCACAATCAAATGTTCCGAGATTCCCATTCTTCTTAGAGTCAGCCACAGCTTGTTGTGATCCACACAGTCAAAAGCCTTTGCATAGTCAATGAAGCACAGATAGACATTCCTCTGGTACTCTCTGCTTTCTGCCAAGATCCATCTAACATTAGCTATAATATCCCTAGTACCATGACCTCTTCTAAATCCTGCCTACACATCTGGCAGTTCTCTGTTGACATGCTGCTCCAGTCATTTTTGGATAATCTTCAGCAGAATCTTGCTTGCATGTGATATTAATGATATTGTTCGATAATTTCTGTACTCTGTCGGGTCACCTTTCTTTGGAATAGGAACAAATATAGATCTCTTCCAGTCAGTTGGCCAGATGGTTGTCCTTTAGATTTCTTGGCACAACTTAGTGAGCACATCTAGGGCAACGTTTGTTTGTTGAAATATGTCAAGAAGTATGCCATCAACTCCTGGAGCCTTGTTTTTTGCCAGTTCTTTCAGAGGAACTTGAATTTCCTCCTTCATCACCACAGGCTCTTGTTCATGTGTTATTTCATGAAATTCTTCTGTGTCAGCCAATTCCTTCTGGTACAGTGACTCTGTATACTTCCATTTTTTTTAAATGCTTCTTGGATCATTTAACATTCTACCCAAAGCATCCTTAAGTATTGCAACTCGTGGCTTGAATTTGTTTTTCAGTTCCTTCAGCTTAAGAACTGCTGAGCGAGTTTTGCCCTTTTGATTTTCTGACTCCAGCTCTTTTCTATCAAGTCTATTATAATTCATAGCAACCCCATGTTCTTGTTGGATTGGAACCAGTCTGTGGCTGACTCTCCAGCAGGTTTCCAGAGGCAGTAAATCATGCCAGAGGAGATTGCCCATCTTTCTCCTGCCAAGCAGCTGATGGATTCAGACGTTCAGGATAGGAGCATAGCTTCTTACCACTAGGACATCAGAGAGTAGATCTGCCCCCAGAGGGTTTTTATGGCTGCAAATCTTTCTGGAAGCAGTGACTGGTTGACTTCTACTAACATTTTGGCTATTTTTCAAGTGTTCCAACTACAATGCAACCAGGGCTCCTTAAGGTGTTGAGTCAATTCTGATCCATAGTGATTGTCTTCTGTGTTTCAGAGGCTATAAATATAAGGGCAGACTGCTTCATTTTTTTCCCCCCTGTGGCACAGTTAGTAGATTCAAATGGTCAAGCTCGTTGTTTAGCAGTCTTGAACATAATTCACTATACCAATAGGGCTCCCTTATGGCCCTTATAGAGGTGGTTAACCATTGCTTTTGTTTTTTCACTCTAGTGGACATAGCACCTTTGGAATCTTTCTCACCAAAAGATCATCTTCTGTTCCTCTCCTTATCAAAGGTTTTCATGAACTTGTTACTTATAGAACTATTATTGTTGTTGGGTACCATCATGTCAGCACTGACACATAGCTGACCCTCCAATGCATTTTCAGAGGCTATACATCGCACAATAAGAGATTGCCCATCTTTCTCCCACAGAGCAGCTGGTGGATTTGAACTGTGTGCCTTTGGTTGGGCAATGCAACTTTTTACCAGTAAGCTACCAGAGCCCCCTATCTGTAGAAGTAAATGTAAGAAATTCCCTATACTATCTGGGGTTGTTTCACTTCCTTTGTTATAATTTTGGATGAATACATAGCCAAAGTAAATTTGAACATTGTCTACAGGACTTGTGAGCCCAGTAGTTTCCCTCATCACTATAGCTGAGCTCCTTTTGAATGTATTAATTAAAGACTGTTATTATTAGGTCCAATTGAGTCACTTTCAACTCAAAGTAACCCTATGAACAAAACCCAGCCTGATTCTGCACATTTCTCACATTCTGTGTTACAATTAAGCCCACTATTGTTTCAATTCAACTCAACTCACTCATTGCCATTGAGTTGGAATTCGCTCATAGCTGATCTGCCAGTGAGTTTTCAGAGGCTATAAATTGCACAATAAGATATTGCCCATCTTTCTCCCATGCAGTAGTTGGTGGATTTGAAATACCTGCCTTTGTATTGACAGTACAACTCCTTACCCACTAGGCCAACCAGAGCTCCCTTGTTGCTTAAAGCCAAAAGCCAGCCCTCAACTATTGATCAAATTATCCAGCTATGATACCCAGCTGTTCTAGCAGCAAAAGTCTGGATACTTACCCCTTTTCAACCAGACAAGCAAGCATTCCACATGCACTCTTGAAATCACCCAGGCTATTTTTTAATGTTGTAAGTCATAGGAGGAAATTAGATATACCAATGAAGCAGATTCATCTATGATTAGAGAGGTACTTGTAAGTTTGTGAGGGTAGGGGTGTTGGAGGGAAGGTGGAGTGAATGTGCTCTAGAAAACGTTGTCAATTCTATTTAGGGTTAATAAAGCTTACCAGGGCCCAGGGTCTCATGCAGCATGCAGCAAACAGCACAGTTAACTGTAAAACATTAAAAGCTGATGATGATGATGATGATGGAGTGAGCATAAGGAGAAATCAGTTACTATGAATAGACACAAACAATGAGGAGTTAGAGGTCAAAGGGTAAGTATGGTGGGGAAGAGGGAAGCTAGGGATAGTAGGGCTCCTGAAGTACTAATAACTGTCTTCTCTGGTTTAGGGCCACTAAAGGAAATTCTGAATGGTTGCCTATTGGATTCAACCACTATCTCTCAAGAAGAAACACTGTCACTACCACATCTACCCTCAAAAGCCACCACCATCACCATGGAAGCAGCATGGCATTAAATCTAATGGGAGACTTCCAGAAGTGAACCAACTGATCATGGAATTATTTAGGAAGTCTAAAGCTGGGGCTATTTATACACTTAGAAGTATGGAAAGAGGCAACCAACCCTGTTAGACCCTTATGGCTGTTGTGAAGTGCCACAAGCCAGTAACATTTTTTTTTAGCATCTCAACAAATTACAAAAGGACACTGTAACCAACACCAAATATTGCTGGGGACCAGAGAGAAGTACCTCCCTACTTCTAACTTTTGAGGTCATTAGGGGGAAAGTGTGGATATCTTCAAGAATTTTCTCTAAACATCTGAATAGGTGATAGTAGTATCTATTATATTAGTGATTAAAGTCATAAAGCTTTGACGTTAGTTGTCAGTTGGGTCAGAATAAACTCATCCCCAAATTCTTACAAACAGGTGGTGAAAATGTCCCAGGAATTGAGTTCACAGACATCACAGGACTGTGAAGGCAGCGGGTTAGAACTGGAAGAAAAATCTAGATTTTTATGATCTTAAAATTAGAAATCCCTTCCTACTGGAGAGACCACAACAAATCACATAACATATGATGTGTCCCAAGCGACTTTTCCCCCCCTAATTGAACTTCATCCATCAGATAAAACCAAGAGTTAATAAGCTGATGAATGTGGCATACAGCACTATGATCCAGGACCATACAAATCTCTAGACAAATGTTGAATCAAGAATAATGAGATGGCAAGAATGAGTGCCTTCAAATACAAAAGATTTTACCTATTAAAAGTGCAAAAGTTTAGTCCTTAAGTGAGAATGTTCGAGGAAAGGATATGTTTCCCCCTTCTGCCAGCCATATGAGTCAAATTAAAGGACCAGGGATTGAAAATAGGTGGCAGTGGCCAAGGGCATCTTTTAGAGCCTTGTAGCCCTGCAGTAAGGATATCATTTAACTACTCCATTTGGGGGCTCTCTCAGACCATGCTGCATGAACAGCTAAAGAATGCCAGCAGGGGACCACTGGTAACTTTCTTGACATTATTTATACAGGTCGCATAAGAAAGGCTTTACTCCTTTCTGATTCTGGGATAAAGAGTGGGTAACTTGGCTAGTTAAACCCAGCAACCAAAGACTTGGAAGTGGACCAGGATTACCGTCCCATGGAGCATCCTGGAGAGTGGGCAATAAGGACAGTGGCCTGCAGCAGCCCCAGTCAAGCTCTTGTCAGCTATAGCTGGTGCGAGCTGAGACAGGGTAAGGTTGGAACTCAGGCATGCGTTCCAGGACGTGCCTCCTGTGTAGAACCATCAGGCAGACCTGGACGCCCAGATCAGCTTTAACCTCTCAGGGAGAGATGAGGATGTTCAGAAGCTGAGCTAAAGGCTTTCTCTTCTTCCTCTGTTTTTGCCTTCTTTTGTTCCTGTCTCTATTATTGTTTTGCAGGTCTCATTATTTCCACTCGTTTACTCTCTCACTTTCCTCTGGCTTTTTCATCCCTCTTCTTCCTGCCTTGAGTTTGCAGATCTGTGCTAAGAGGGGCTGGGCCTGTCAGGTCACACTCCTGAGCCTCTAGAGTCTAAAGCCTCCCCAGGAATGCTGAGAGCAAGTATAGGGCCCCAAACTGGCCTAACAGCTCCCAGCTCACCTGTGGTCCACAGCCCGCAGTCCCCTGAGCCTCCTGGTCCTGCCCTGAGGGGATGAGCAGGGGATGGAGAGGCAGCCACCAGCGCAGCCTCACCTACCACTTACTTTTTCTTCTCTTTGTCTCTTTTCAGAGTCTGTGACCCTCCGGCCTGGGAGCCCTGGGACTGGAGCAGCTCGGCAGCTGTCTTCCTCTGTTTGAAAGCGTTTACTTCATCATCCAGGGCTTTCTTCTTATCCTCCAGCTTCTTCTTCTCGTCCTGGTGTAGCTTCTTCAGCCGGTCAAACTTCTCATGCAGCTGGTGGGGAAGCATAGGGATCTCAGAAGGCACTTTCGGCAGTAACTGTCATCATGCTACCATGTTCTAGACTGTTCCCTGCATTCAGCTCTACTAGTGAACCTGGTACTGGGGAGTTCTGGTAGCCTAGTGGATAAGAAGTTGTGCTGCCAACCCAAAGACAAGTGGTTTCGACCCACCAGCTGCTCTGATGGAGAAAGATGGGCAACCTACTCTCCTGCAATTTACACCCTTTGAAAATCTGCTAGAGGCTCACCTATGTGTTTGTTCTGGTTCTGACTCAATAGCCATGAACAACACCTGAACCTGTGAGCGAGCTCTCGTAACATAGTCTGTAGGGAGCTGTGTTGCTAACCCAAAGGTTTGGTGGTTCAAATCTACCAACAGCCCTGGAGGATCGATCTGGAGGGTGAGCAATCTACTGTGTAATTTATAGCTTCGAAGTCCCACTGGAGGGTGGGCTATGAGTCAGTTCTAACTTGACAGCAATACGTGAGTGAGTGTGTGAATCCATGGGAGAAGCCTACATTCTGCTGCTTCAAACATTTTGTGTAAAATTTTCCATAGCTACCACACGTGGTTAGTGGCATCACTGATAATAAACTAACACAGGCACTTTATGTGTATTAGCTTACTTAGTCGTTACAACCCTGAAGCCTCTCTCACTGCCTTCGACTGGCATTGACTCGTCATGGCACCTGGTTTGAGTGTGGCGTTAATTTTGACAGGAGCAGGTCACCAGGCCTTTTGCCCACAGTCACTGAGTGGGTTCGAACCACCAATCCTTCTTCAATGGCAGTTGAGTGCTTAATCATTGTACCACCAAAGCTGCTTAGAGAAATAACTACTAATTTTGGCATGACTTAAGGAATAAAAACACGGAGAAAGCTGTCAAACCTTGATTTAAAAACTCACTAGACTTCAGGGATGTTTCCTCAACAATACAAATGAAGTGGAACTGAATACTCGTGTGAACAGGGAAATGCCCGGACTGTCAGTTTTAGGCTTCAGCAAGGTACCTAACCTCCTGAGAACTGGTTCCCTACCTATGGAGACCAGCACCAGAGGAGACAGGATGGGGCAGGACAACTATATACGGTGGCAAACCTTCTCCTGTGTCAGAATTCCCAGGAAGAAGCAAAAACAGCTCTCTGCACTTGACCTCAAAGGAGCATGTCCAGACTTGTCTCTTTAGCAGCTCAAACTGATAGAAATTTCTAGGACAATGAGAATGTTTTGTATTGATACTGTCCGATATGATAGGCACCAGTTAGATGCATGGAGCTCTGGTGGCCTAGTGGTAAGGAGCTGCACTACCAGCCCAAAAGTACATGGTTCTAATCCACTGTTGGCCCTGTGGGAGAAAGATGGGCAGCCATCTCCCGTTGCCCTGATTTACTGCCTCTGAAATCCCGCTGAGGGCCAGTTATGAGTCCATTCTGACACAACAACATGTAACAACAGTTAGTAGTGCAAGGATTGAGTGTGTGAAATATGGCCAATGTGACCAACAGACTGAATTCCAAATATCATTCCCCCCCGCCCCCAGTTGCTGCTGAGTTGATTCCAGCTCATGGCGACCCCATGCGTTTCAGAGCAGAACTGCAGCACATAGAGTTTGCAATGGCTATGACCTTTTGGAAGGTCCCTAGATGGCAAAGATGATTTTCGCTCACTGAAAGGTTGGTGGTTCAAAACCTTGCCCAGGGAAGTATACAAGAAAAACCTGGAAATCAGCTTCTTTAGAGATTACAGGCAAAGAAACTCTATGGTTCTAGCAGGCAGTTCAAATCCACCAGCCAGACAGTCTCCTCCTGTGTGAGTCACTGCCTCTGAAAACCTGCTGGAGGCTCAGCTATGGGTCAGTTCTGACTTGACATTGCATATCAACAACAACACTCTGTAACGCTGGAGCTTTGGTGGCCTGGGCCACAGAGAGTTATACTGCTAACCCAAAGGCAGAGCCTCTCTAGTGGTTAGAATCAACCAGAAGCTCTGCGAGAGAAAGATGGGACATTCTCTTCCAGTGTGGTTTACAGTCTTGGAAACTCATGGTCAAGTACGAATCAGTTCTGATTCAATGGGAATGAGTAAGTGAAGTATTCTCCAACACATGGCGGAGAGGTTGCCATGAGTCGGAATTGTCTTGACAGCAATGTGTTTGGTTTTCTTTTTGGTTTAGGCCTTTTGAGAGTAGATTGCCTGGCCTTTCTTCCAGCGTGCCTCTGGGTAGATTTGAACTGGCAACCTTTTGGCTGGCAGCTGATTGCTTACCGATTTGCACTGTCTAGGCACTCAAACTGTAACTTTAAATCGTTACACTTAGCTGTTGGTGTGTGCTGTTGAGTAGGAACCAACTCACAGCTGACCCCTCCAGTGGGCTTTCAGAGGCAGTAAGTCACTGGGGAGGAGACTGCTCATCTTTTAACAACTTGGCCTAGTGGTGAGAAGGTGCACTGCAATCCCAAAGGCAAGTGGTTTAAATGAAATCTCCGTGGGGGAAGTATGAGCAGTTGTTTCCTGTGTGATTTCCTGTCTCTGAAAACCTGCTACAGGGTCAGCTAGGTTCCAACTCGATGGCACACTACAACAACAAACACTTAGCTAGCAGCTACCTAATGGGACAGTGCAGCTCTGTTGTTGTTAAGTGCAGCTCTAGGGGGCTAAAAAAATGCACAAGGAGAATACATCTCAACCTTGGGGAGTAAGGGAATGAGACCCCAGCCGTGCAGCCCACTCGTGTGCCAACCAAAGCAGTGCACGTGGCATGTACATTCCTGCCTGACCTGGAAGGGCTGCTTGTCTAAGGCAGAGGACCCTGCCATGCCCGAGTTCTACCTCATTTCATGGGTGGCCTGGCAACCAGGCTCTCATTTACCTCTTTCTCTGCCTCTTTGAGCTCCGCTTCCTTCTCTTTGACTCTTTGGACGAACATCTGTCTCATCTCCTCTTCCTTTTTCTGGAGCTCCCCTAGGAATTCATTCCTTTTGGCTTCATATGTCTCCTGTAAACTGCAAACATGGTCAAGGTTAATTCCGCTGCCTTCTGAAAGGCTCCTATATGATGAGAGTTACCGCCGTCCAAGGGTGCTCCCCGAATTCCTCCAGCCTGCCTTCCCCATTTCTAGGAGAAGATGGGGAAAACAAACAAATACACACAGAACCAACAAGCTGTGGGTAGTTAGCTTGACATGCGATAGCAGGAGCATAGAGCTGCTTGGGAGCGGGGAGGGGGGGGCTGGCAGCCCTGGCGAACCGGAGAGAGATTGCAACTGAGGGTGACTTAGGAATTCTCTGGTTTTGCACTCTTATTTTATAAATGAGGAAACTGAATCCCTGAGAGGTGAGGTGATTTATACAGCTAATTAGAGGCAGAACTGGAAAGGGAAATTAAGTTTCCCATCTCTTATACTACACTATGTTGCTATGCTTTGAAATTGACAAGGTCAGTGAGTTCTTTCAAGAAACACTTGCTGAACCTCCACCATGCACTAGATGTAGCACTCCTCTAGTCATTTAGCTTCTAGAACTCCCAGCTCAAGGAACTTACGAAGTAGTACAAGGTCCCTGGGTGAAGCCCTTTTGCCCTCCGTCTGGAATGTTTTGTAATGAAATAGGAGTTAGCTCAGAGAATAAGCTGAGGAATTGTGCTCAAAAGATGGCAGCATGTGTACAAACATGCATGTGAAGAGAAAATGGCATATTCGGGGCAGCAGAGGTAGTTCAATATGGCATGAGAGTGGCTCATAAGCTGTGGCGTAGCAGCGAGGAGGTACTGAGTCAAGCAGCCAAGAACAGGCTTCGGATGCCATACTCAGGAAACGAACATGTATCCGGATGCTGCAGGGCTGTAAGCGGAGGGCGGACTGAATCCAATTTGCATTTTAGAAAGATCTCACTCTGGCTCGTGGTGCAGTGATATGAAGGGCAGACTTCCCAAGAAACCAAGTACAAAGTGATAGGGCCCTTAATGTTAAGAGTTGGGAGGAAATGGAGGGCAAGGCTGAATTTGAGGAACAACAATGGAAGCAGAACTCCCCCGATTTGGGAGGACCCAGCAATGATTCCTGTTTGTGGCTTGGCCAACTAAGTGGGTGGTAGTACCAGGAACCATGAGGAGGAACACTGAGGGAGGAGAATTTTTTTCCTCTTTATTTCTGTTATATATATATATATATATTTTTTACAGAAGATGTTAAAGAGGGAAGCATATGAATTACGTTTTAGACAGGCTGAGTTTCAAATGCCCAGGGAGCTCTGGTGGCCTAGTGGGCAAAGAGTTGTGTTGTCTGGCGAGCTCTGGTGGCCTAGTGGCAGGAAACTGTACTGCAATCCCAGAGGTTTGTGGTTCAAATCCACCAGATGCTCTGCTGAAGAGGGAGGAACAATTGCCTCCTTACCAGTCAGATCCAATTTGACAGTACACACATAAAATAAATAAATAAATAAAAAATAAAAAAAAAAGAGTTGCTCCAGGGGAGGAAAAATAAGGCAATTTCCTTCCATGCAATTTTCAGCCTCTGAAAACCTGCAGAAGGGTCATCTAGGAGTTGGTTCTGACTCGATGGCACATAATGGCAACAGGTGCCCGATAGGAAAGACCTAGTGTGCAGTTGGATGGATGGGTTTGGAGCTCAGAAGTGAGATATTCCTTTGGGGGTCTTAAGCCATAGACTCCTAGGTGGGATTAGGGCGGTGAGAGGGGGGAAAATGCTGCGGTGAGAGTGGAGTGTGAAAAGAGGCGAGGCCCAGGAATACCAACATCAGGAGGGGGAAGCTGAAGAAAACAAGCCTGCGGCGGGAGCTGGAAAGGAGTAGCTGGAAACACAGAACTAAAGCCAGTTGGACCAGTAGTAAAATAAAATTTTATTTTTTTTTAAGACCAACGAAAAGAATAGTGCTTCCAGAAGGAGGAGCCATAGGGCACAGCATGGAATGTTGCTCTGAGATCCAACAACATGGCACGAAAAGGGAGTTCTGACTTTGGCTAGGAGTAAGTGACTGCCAGGGGGCTCTGGTGGCATAGTCTGTAGGGAGTTGTGCTGCTAACCCAAAAGCTGCGCCTCTCTGGCTGTTCGAATCCACCTGCAGCTCTGAGGGAGAAAGATGGCCAATCGCTTCTCGTGTGATTTACAGCCTCTCGACAACCCACTGGAGGGTCAGCTTTGAGTCTCTACCTGACTCGATGCCAGTGGGTGGGTGGGTGAGTGAGTGACTAAGTGATGTGGTTGCTAAGGAGCCCTAGTGCTGCAGTGAGTGGCTAAGCACTAAACTGCCTCCAGGTTGGTAGTTTGAACCCATCCACTGGACAGAACTATGGCAGCCTGCTCACATAAAGATTTCAGTCCAAGGAGCCCGATGGGGTGGTTCTGCTCGGTTTTATATGAGCTAGATTTGACTTGATGCCAATAGGTGATGTAATTGCAGACCCAGCACCCAGGTAGAACAGTGAGGGGAAGAATCCAGGCTGCTTTGGACTGAGGAGTAACTGAAGGATGAGGAAGTGGAGACAGTATATGCAGAACAACTCTTTCTCCTTCCCATCAGAGCCAAACTAATTGACAGAGCAAAGGCAGGGAGGAAGAGCAGAGTTAAGGGAGAGCTTCTTTAAAATGTTTCTGCACAAACACAGGAGAGAAAAGTGAAGAGGATGGAAATGAGGGAAAGAGCGTATTTGGGATGGAGCAAAGGAAGAGAGCGTGTTGTCAAGTGCCGTTGAATCAGTTCAAACTCATAGCGCCCTGGAGGACAAGGCAGCACTGCCCCATAGTTTTCCAGGGCTTTAGTCTCTACAGAAGCAGACAGCCACATCTTTTTCCCTGTGGTGGGAACCACTGTCATGTGCTGTCGAGTCGGAACGGACTCATAGCTGACCCTCCAGCAGGTTTTCAGAGGCTGTAAATAGCACAGGAGAAGACTGCCCATCTTTCTCCCTCGGAGCCACTGGTGGATTCGAACGGCCTACCTTTGGCAGCACAACTCCTTACCACTAGGTCACCAGCACTCCCTTCAGTGAGTTCAAACCACCTACCTTTCAGTGGCGGAGTAGTTAGCCATTGCACCACCAGGACTCCTTTAAAGGAAGTGAGGAGGGGATGAAGTGACTGGGGAGAGGGATTAGTCTAGTCCCGGAAGAGGATAAATTATCAGAGGGGAAGGAGAGGAAAGACTGCGCAAAGTCCTTTCAGGCAGCAATAAGCACACCCATCTGTGCCCTCAGGAGCTGTCAGGGCCTCTGTCCCAGCCTATCTGCTGAGGGAACTGAGTCAGTACCTCTCTGGAAGCACGCATCCTCAAAGGATCACCTAATGCTTTGCCCCCAGGTTGTCTTTCTACTGGTGACAGGTTCTGAGGGGTTTCAGGGGTCATTTGAAAGCCTTCTGGCCCAATCCACATGTCCCTCACTTGCTTGACACTGCCTGAAATGAGACCAGGCCATTCTTGGCCACAATAAAGGGCATCACCTGGTGGCACACCCCAATCAGACACTTGGGATCTCACTCCCAAAGTGTCAGCCTGAATAAGCAGCTTCTGACAGCATTCCTTGCCTCTGAAAGCACCTGAGATCCTGGGTGGGGAAACGTGCCAGTGGCTGTTAACAATCTGTGCTTAAAATGTACACTTAGAAGGACTTAACGCTGTGTGACATAAGCCAGTCACAAAAAAGACAAGTAAGGTCTAAGCTTACTATCATGAAAAGATGAGGAAAGGTTTCCACACAGATAGACTTAATCATGGAAGGATAACAGGGATGGGAGAAGGGAGTAAGTTAATAAACAGATGAGTGGAGTGGAGGGAAAGGCCCTCCACAAAAAGGGGTTGACTAGACATTGGAATAATTAATTACATGAGTCATTGGCGAATGTTATAAAACCAAATGTCTAGGAATGTTCCAAAAACCTAATATGATTTGTAAACCTTCACTCAAATAAAAACAAATTAAAAAAAAAAATCTCTAAAGACATTAAAAAAACATATGCATCTAACTTGAAACTCTAAGGATAGTGAAGAAAGAGCCTAGAGTTTGTCACAAAAGAAAAGAAGTGCAACCCCATCCTATGTGATTTGGGTCATGTTGGAAAAGGTGGAAAGCTGGCAGTTCAGCAGGGGTTTGATGAAGAAAGTGGGACAGAGGAGGATAGTCACAGACAGACCCTGCAGTGCAAGGTCCTGGCTCAGGGCTCCGGTTCCAGCATGGGTTGCCTGGAACACTCATACATGTGTGCTTGCGATGGTGTTGCTCTGTCTCACAGCAGCAGGATGACGGTGCTTCCGGGCCTGCCCAGCCAACGCTCTCCTGGCAGCTATGCAGGGACAGATTGAGAATGGCCAAGAGGAACTGCCAGTTAGGCTCCTCCCCTCCTCTGCCTCTCACTCCTGTAGGTCATAGGCATCCATGTCTTCCCAGTGAATTATCCAGGGCAAGGTTTGCACACCACCCAGCTGGGCTGGGCTGGAGGGAGAGGTACCTGAAGGGTTTGCTGTCCGGGTCGGTGTCCTTGAAGCCCATCTCCTCCAGCTTACAGCGGCGGTACAGCTCATAGTGCCGGGTGTGGGTCTGCTCCCGAAGATCCTCCATGTTGACCCGAATCAGCATCTCCCGCAGCTTCACAAAATCACAGTGGGCCTCGTTCTCAACTGCACAGCAGGGGATGAGGGAGTGAAAGCATATTGAAAAGGAGGCCAGCAGAAATAGAAATGGATGAAAATGAGACACCACATGTTGGACAGTGACATCATCTTGCAATCTGTATAGACAGAGCCTGTGTATTACTTTCTAACTTGCTTTTCTACTGGAAATGCAAATTACAAACTACCAAGATGGCAGTAGTGGAAAATGGGGCTACCATTAAAATATCCAAGAAAGCCACTGCAATCCCAAAGGTGTGCAGTTTGAATCCACCAGATACTCCACTGGAGAAGGTAGTGCAAACTCCTCCTGTGCCAGTCGGATTAAATTTGGCAGTACACCAAATTTATATATATATATATATATAAATATAAACATACACACACACAAGAAAGCATTCAGAACCATCTCAACCACAGTTCACAAATTAGAACCCTCATAGAAATCATTATAGGACAACAGCAAATGCATATTCATCCAGTAAATATTGTTCCCAAGATCATATGTTGTTGTTGTTGTGTGCCATCAAGTCAGAACTGACCCAGAGCTGGCCCTCTAGAGAGTTTTCAGAGGCAGTAAATTGCACAGGAGGAGAATGTCTACTCTTTCCCAACTGAGCAGCTGGTGGATTCGAACTGTGTGCCATGGGGATTACAGTGCAGCTTCTTACCACTAGGCCAGTTCAGAAATCAACCCATGAAGTAATGCAAAAATTACAAAACTGGAGGCATGGCCATGGAGCAATAAAAGCAATAGAAGAAGCCTAAGATCTCTCCACCAAAGAAAAAACTTTAAGATGACTCTTGAACCAAGATTCAAGTTGTCAACTATTTCCTTTCACTTGGATCTCCATGCAGCATCCTTGGTAGCAACAGTTATAAGAAACTGCACTGCAACCTCAAAGATAGGCAGTTTGAATCTACCAGCTGCTCCATGTGAAAAGAATGGGCAGTTTCCTCCCATGTGGTTTACTGCCTCTGAAAATCTGCTGGAGGGTCCGCTTTGGGTCTGTTCCAACTCGATGGTACACAACAACAACAACTTGAATCAAGAGCAGGAATTTATCAGAGATCAATCCTTGCAGTTTCAAGCAGGTCAGGCAAGGTCACATGGCAAGTGAGTTGCAGAACAGAACTAGGATTCAAATGCAGGCAACTAGGCTAAAGGGACTAAGGGAAAAACAAAGGGTATGGCCAGATTCCGTAACCTCCAGAGAATAGTGGAGAAGAACAACAATGGCCTGACAGCATCGATAGTGACCAAGACAAAGTGAACCCCACTTTCCGCCCAAAGCTGGTGTGTGCTGAGTCTGTAGGCCCAGCATCACTGGGTCGGAATGGCGGTGCTCGGCCTGACCCGGGAGGGAGAGTGGGTGTCTGAGATGATGCTCACGCTGTGACTTCAGATTCTGATTACAGTGTCTGGGAAAGGGCAAGAGGGGCAGGGAAGCATCCTGGGATGAGAAGATGTGGGCACAGACGTTGTAGACTGCCTTGTGGTTGTCAGGGTAATTGTCCCATAACCCAAGTCAGTGGACATAACTCCACTGCTTAAAGCTCACTGTCCATGAGTGGGATAAAATCTCTCACTGACATAGAATATGTTGTTGGTGAGCACAGTTGAGTCTGAAACAAAGATGACCCTCCAGTGGGTTTTAACATAACCTTCCTAAGCAGCTGTTGTTATGTGCCGTGGGATCTGAACCAACTCACAGAAGATCTTCCAGCAAGTTCTCAGGGACTGTAAATCACATGAGAAGAGACTGCTCATCTTTCTCCTGCAGAACAGCTGGTGGATTCAAACCATGTGCCTTTGGGTTGGCACCAAAACTCCTTACCCACTAGGCCACCAGCGGGGGTAGGGAGGTGAGTTACACGACTTGCTTTATTGTCATATTCACTTGTTCATGGTAGGCTGGGCTTGGACCTGCAACATCTCCAAGGTATGGCTCTTTACATGCGTTCTTGCGTATCTCTTCCTACCTTGCTCCAAGTACACTTGCTTTTGCTTAAGGACACCTTTCACTAGTAAAGAATCCAGGTGTAGAGTCCAAGTATGCCTTCTAAGTGTTCCTTACTTGCCCACGTGGATCAGGTGGAGGGACTTGTTGCACAATGACTGGGGAAAGGCAAGGAGACAAAGAGAAGGGGCCTCTGAGTGTCACCTCTCTCTTGGAGACTCACTCACCCTGCACCGTGCCCCAAGGATACTGCCGTGCCTTCACCATCTTGTTGCCAATCTTCAGCTCTTCAGTGCTGCCGATGACGGCAAATGGCAGGTGGGCCTGGAACAGAAGCAAAGAGAACAGAAGCTCAACACTCCATAGGAAAGGTGCAGCGCTTCCTACAACACAATGGTTGCTCACTTCCGGGACCCTGAGAACTCAGACTGTAATGACCTTCACCGGCATCATCCCTGAGAGGCATTTATGGAGGAGGAGGAAGAAAAAGAAGAGGAAGTGGAGGAGGAAGAGGAAGAAGAAGAAGAGGAAGAGGAAGAGGAGGAAGAGGAGGAGGAGGAGGCATTTATGGAACAATCGAGCTGTGTGGAGATCAGAGGTCCAGTTGAAAATGTGGCAGATAAGAAGCAGACACACAAAGGATGCACTTCGCTATTTACTATTGAGAGTTGCTGAGGGGAAGAACCTGTTAAGCAGGATGGAGGGGGTCTCTGTGGATAGAGAAGATAAAGTAACTCATCCCTGTCTATGGAGAGTGACAGCTTGGAGAGCACTGATCCACGTGTGCGTTCCTTATTCTCTTTTCCTGGGGCAAGAGCTCATGCTGAATCCTTGGGTCTAGAAGTCCAGTCAACAAATAGTTACCTAGAAGCAGACTGCTGTGCTAGCTTCTGTCTTAGGTGCAATACTGAAGACAAAGGGAACCCTCGCAAGGTTGGCAATGTGAAACCACTAGTTGCTTCACAGAAGAAAGATCTGGCAAACTGCAAAAATAAAGATTACAGCCTAGGAAACCTGATAGGGCGGTTCTGTTTTGTCCAATAGCATCGTCAGGCATTGTAATTGACTAGACAGCACACAACAACAGAGACTAAAGAAGGAGTTTTCATATCTCCATCCCCTCTAGAAGCTTATAATTTCATTGTGAAAGCCTGAATCACACATACCCTAAATCGTGTAAGACAGCATATGGCCAAGGGCTCAACTGCATGGTATGTTTCTCTGCACATAAACCAAGAACCAGTTGTTATTGAGCTGATTCTGACTCATGGAGATACCATGTGTGTCAGAGAAATGGTTTTCGATGGCCTTGTGAAAGCAGATCAACAGACCTTTCTTCCTAGGAACCTGTGAGCAAATTCAAATTGGCAACCTTTCAGGTCACAGCATGGTATTTAACTAGTTGTACCATTCAAGGACTCCACACCATACTTGAATGGTTGATGATGTTAGCGGCTGTCAAGCAAACTATAACATGTTACCCTGGAAACAATGGATCTGACTCCTGCCCTATCCTGTGCCATCCTTATCATCTCTGATACTCTCAAACCCATTGTTACTGTGTTAATCCGTCTTGTTTGGGGTCTTTTTCTCTTTCTCTGACATTCCACCTTTCCCAGCTAGACGTCCTTTTCCAAGGACTGGCCCCTCCTAGCAACATGCCTGAAGTATGTGCGGCAAAGCCTCATCATTCTGGTCTCCAAAAAGCATTCTGGCTGCATCTTCTCCAAGACATAACTGTTCATTTTCTTGGCCATCCATGGGATGTTCAGTGCTCTTCTTCAATACTACAGCTTAGAGGTATCAATTCTTCTGTAATGGGTACTTCATAAATACTCCTTAAATAGAAGATGCAGGGCAATATGGACAGTAGAAAGAAAAGAAGGGCAAAGTATAAACAAGGGTATGGGCTTGGTGTTTGCACAGGAGATAAGGAACTGACCATCAGCTTAAAGGTTGGCAGGTCAAAGCCTCCTAGAAGCACCGTAGAGTACAGACTTGACAGCTGTTGTGTGCTGTCAAGCCAGAACCGACCCATAGCTGACCCTCCAGCAGGTTTTCAGAGGCAGTAAATTGCACTGGAAGAGATTGTCCATCCTTTTTCCACAGAGCAGTTGGTGGATTCCATCTGCATGTCTTTGGGATTGCAGCACGGCTTCCTGCCACTACACCACCAGAGATTCCTAAACCTGACCTGGGCCTCTGAAAGGTCTGGATTAACTCAATGGAGAAGCTCTCCTCTGCACACATGAGGTCACCACGAGTGAGACCTTTACTCCACATAATATCACCACAAACCTGGCTGGTAAGGTTTTGTGTTGTTGTTGTTGTTATGTGCCGTCGAGTCGCCTGCGACTCATAGCGACCCTATGTACAACAGCCCTAAACTCCGCTCTGTCCTGTGCCAATCGC
>NW_006399881.1:4909493-4911175 GCF_000299155.1 Elephantulus edwardii
CTCTTCCAGTCCGTTGGCCAACTGGTTGTTCTCCAGATTTCTTGGCACAACTTGGTGAGCACATCCACGGCAGCATCTGTTAGCTGAAATATGTCAATTGGTATACCATCTATTCCTGGAGCCTTACTTTTTGCCATTTCCTTCAAAGCAGCCTGAATTTCTTCTTTCATCACCGTAGGCTCTTGCTCATATGCTGTTTCATGAAATTCTTCTGTGTCTGCCAATTCCTTTCGATGCAGAGGAAAGTTTGCATCCAGCAGGGATATTCCTCCCACAGGGAGCTGGCCAGGTTCTAAGTTCTGATTCAGCACTTTCCAAACACATTCATGGAATAAACACTGTTTAGAAATGGGATGACCCTCGCTTTATCCACCTGGGCTCTCTACCAATAGGCATAAGGACCCTTAGAGCAAGCCTGCTGGAAGAATTAGACCTCAGTCACTAGGATTTTCAACCGTTTGCTCATCCACCCACCTTACAAATATTTCTTGAGCTCCTGCTGCTGTGTGCTCAACACTGAGGATACAAAGCCGAGGAAACTCTTGGAGAATGTGATCTGGGGAGGGGTGTGATACACCAACGATGATAACATAGTAAGATCAGGACACAACAGAGGCTCACTGGCTACAGGATGCAGAGGAGGGAGCAGCTAACTTTCTCAAGAAGTCAAAGATACTGTCACAGAGTTGTTGTTGTTGTTAGGGCCACTGAATGGGCTTCATCTGATAGAGACCAAAGTACAGCAGAACTGTATATTTCCCCATCTTGCACCATCCTCATGACCCTTGCAATGTTCAAACCCACTGTTGCCATCACTGAGTCAACCCATCTCCTTGAATGTCTTCCTCTTTTTATTTGCTGACACTCTACTTAACATGCATGATGTCCTTCTCCAGGAACTGGCTCCTTCTGGTAATAAGTCCAAAATATGGAAGACAAAGTCTCCCCATCCTTGCTTAGTAACAGCATCAGTAGTTACAGAAATGGTATTGGCAGCAGCGGCAGCAAGAATTAGTGAAGCATTTACTATGTGCCAGGTAGTGCCCTGACGGTGAATTGGTTAAGGCGTTTGGCAGCTAAGTAGAAGATTATCAGTTCAAAGCCACCAGTTGCTCTGAGGGAGAAAGAAAAGGCAGTCTGCTTCCATAAGGATGTACAGCTTGAGAAACCCTGTGGGCATCAGTTCTTCTCTGTCTTACAGGGTCTCGTTGAGTTGGAAGAAGAACAACAGCAAGAAAATCTTCACCACTAGACTAAATAGGGGACATCAAGATAGATGGAGAAAAGATTGAAGTTGTCAACAATGCCACTTTACTTGGATCCACAGTCAACACTCATGGTAGCAGTAGTCAAGAAATCAAAAGACGTGTTGCATTGGGAAAGTAAAGGATCACTCCAAAGCGCTAAAAATCTAGTGTCAGTTTAAAGACTGAGGTATGCGTGATGGAAGCCACAATGTTTTCAGTTGCTTCCTATGCATCTGAAAGAAAGGCAATGAATAAGAATGACCGAAGAAGAATGAATGCCTTTGAGTTGTGGTGTTGGTGAAGAGTGCTGGTATCTCATGGACTGCCAAAAGAACTAACAGATGGCAAAGCTCCGTCTCACATATTTAGGGTGTATTGTTAGGAGGGGCTAGTCCTTGGAAAGTGACACCATGTTTGAAAAAGTGGAGGGTCAGT
>NW_006399881.1:4912734-4913900 GCF_000299155.1 Elephantulus edwardii
GACTGTGGCAATGGACTCCAGTAGTATATCAGAGTTGGTGGAAGATGGAGCAGGGTAGGACAGGGTTCAGATCAGTTGTTCGTAGGGTTGCTATAAGTCATTGTTGACGTGATGGCACAGGAGTTGGAACAGATTCTACAGTACTGATTTTGATGGACCAGGTGTTTTCTATTGCATTGTCTCATTGAATCTTTGTAACACTAAGAGATAGTGTTGTAAAAGAAAAGAGATTTTTGTTTTCTTTTTGTTGTTGCTGCTGTTGTAAAAAGCCTACATAGCAGAACATGCAACAACTCTACAATTTGTCAACAGTAGCACTGATTACATTCTTCAAGTTGTGCAACTCTCCTTTTCTGAGTTGTTTGTCCTCCATTATTAACATGAACACACTGGCCCCTGAGCTTTCTATCTAATCTTTCCAGTTGCTGCTGTCAGTTTGATCCCATACAGTAGACCTTAAAAGAGCACACTGTCCAAAGCAGGCATTCCTTACTAGTTAAGCTAAACTGTTGCATAGTTTTCAAGAAGGATTTTAGGGGCTGTTTTTGGTGAAAGGTTTACAAATGATCTCAGGGCAAGAATTTTATGAGGTCATCTAGCCTCACTGACTCCATAAAGTCTAGATTCCATGAGAATTTTACATTCTCTCTGCATTTCCCCCTTTTGATCGAGACTTTTCTATAGAATCTTTGAACAAAGCATTCTGTTAACAGTAGCCAGGCAAGGTATTGGTAAACTCTGTTGCCGTCCATTCGATTTTGGATAGATAGTGACTCTGGAGAAAAGAACAGAACATGCTCCTTCAGGTTTCCAAGTACCAAACCTTGTAGTAGAGATGGTGGTCAAATTCACTTGGCAAATGGAAAGGAGGATCTTTGCTGGAAATAAGATTTGCTGTGGGTTTCCCAGAGGTGGGTTGTGTTTTATAGTCTGTCCTTGTGCATTCAGTTTGTGCCTGGGTTTTGATGACTTGAACCACCTAAAAGGGAGCAAAATGATAGGAGGGGTTGACTCTGAAGTCACTGAGACCTGGATTCCACACTCAGCTCTGCCACTTATCACTGTGTGCTTGTGGATAAGTGACTCAGCCCTTTTGGGTCTCAGTTTCCTCCTTTATAAAATGGGTGTAATGCAAACAGCAAATGCTGGTGAGGTTGTGGAGAAAA
>NW_006399881.1:4914220-4916511 GCF_000299155.1 Elephantulus edwardii
AGTCACACAATGGAATACTATGCAGCACTGAAAATCAAGAAACTCATAAGATTTTATACAAAATGGGTGATCCTGGGAGGACATTATGCTGAGTGAAATATCTCAGTCACAAAAGGACAAATACGGCATAATGCCACTGTTACAAAACAGCACTGACATGAGGGTTGGGGAAAACTAAGAAAAGAAGGGATAAATAATGAACACAGCATTTAAATAGATGAGGGAAAGTACTGTCTAAAAGAAATATATGAATAGGTATTATCTGCATGACAACAGCCCAGAATAAGAGATGCATAACAAAGTGGACTTGGGCTTGGGGGGGGGAAGGGATGAAATTGTGCAACAATGAAAGAACCTTTTAAAAGAGAAAAGTGAACTGGGGGGCTAGGGAGGAAAATGTGTGACAATGGAAATCCAAATTTTCAATTAAAAATAATAATAAACAAACAAACAAAATGGGTATGATGAAAACACATACTGTGTGGTAGCACAGTGGTTAAGCAGTTGGCTGCTGACTGAAAGATCAGCTGTTTGAACTCACCAACCACTCCAAAGAAGAAAGATATGACTATCTGCTTCCATAAAGATTCAGGCCTTGGAAATTCTATAGGACAATTCATCTCCATAGTGTCCTATTGAGTGGCTGTGGGTTAGAAGTGACTTGATGGCAGCAGTTCTGGACTCGGGAATCAACTTCCACTCGCTTCGTAGGGGATATTAGGAGAACGTGGAATTCCTGAAAACACCACCCCTGCATTTCTCAAGCTCTGTTAGCCAGCTTTGCTGGGGGCGAGGTGGGGGTGTCATCTGGGTACAACTAATTCCCATTCAAAGTCCCAAGACATATTGAGAGCCTCAAATCCACCCCCAGACACTCTTGGGGGAGGCGGGGGGGATGGTTTTCCTTCTATAGTGACCTCAAAAATATTAGCCCCATTAGCTCTTTTATAGAGCCAAGGGGCTTAAGGGGCTCAACAAGGACACCAGCTTGTTCAATCCTGCCTTCTAACACTGTGCCTATCAGCCCACTTGACACAGTGGCCAGAGCATTTAGGGATCCACAGAAGTAGAGTCATGGAGAGATTCATAGACCCTGTAGGCAGGACAACACTCAATTCTAGCATGAGGTCATTGCTCAAAACCCAAAAAGATTCTAGGAGTTCAATCTCTCTTGGCAGGAATGTTATGATTAGAACCAACTATACAGGGGAAGTAAAAGCTCCATCAGAGCCAGGAAGGAGATAGCAATCGTACTTTGGGAGCATGAGTGATGTTAGAAGAAGTGGACACTCTGGGTGCATGAATGACATCAGAGATCAGGGACCAGAATGAGACTCACCCACTAAACTTTGAACTCTGCACTGCATCGTCTCCTTGGCTTAGGCTCCAATGGCAAGGCCTGCCCAAGAGAATGAGACCATAAATAGAGCCTCACCTCATGAGCAAAAGGCCTTGCTCCTTATTTTATTTTAAGGAGGGCAGTCTATCCCTTTGGGGATGTAACTTTCTAGTAAATCTATCTTTACTATTTTACCCTGAAAACAAACAAACAAACAAAAAAACAAAAAAAGAGGCAATGACTATAGAGGGCTGAATCTGACAGGGAAGGAAGATAAGTCAAATGGGAGGTGTGGCAAGAACCGAGAACACCTGGAGTAATATTGTAAGATGTTATTTTGCTCTCCAAGAGGCTGTGTCTGTTAGAATGGCAGGGTCACTGGCTTCTCCTACTCCCTAGGCTATTGTCATTTTATCCCTCTAGCTTCCTCCCTGTTCTAAAACAGTTGGGCCCCGCCCAGATAGCTTCAGCCGGCTCCTGGGACCTCCCACAGGCCGCTTCTTTGCAAGCAGCATCTAAGTCTGTTCCCATAAAGAGATGCAAGGATATAATTTCTGAGCCTTCCCAGTCAGAAGCCATTTGATTCTCGCAACAACCTTGCTGGGCGCTGTCGAGTCAATTCCAATGCACTGAGACCTCATGAGATGAGGTTTTCTGGACTGTAATCTTTGTGGAAGCAGATACAACCCTCTCACCTAAATAAACAAACAACAGTAACTAAAATCATTGTCATGGGGTTTATTTCTATTCATAGCAGCTCTATAAGCACAGAATAGAACTGTCTCTTAGGGTTTCTAAGGCTGTAAATCTTTACAGAAGCAGACTGCTCCATCTTTTCTCCCACTGAATGGCTGGTGAGTTTGAACTCTGACCTTTTGATTGGCAGCAACCAGGGCTTAACTACTTATTTATTTTATTAATTAACTTATAGAATGTTATAGTATATAATTAA
>NW_006399881.1:4917351-4921371 GCF_000299155.1 Elephantulus edwardii
CCCAGCCTCTCAGATAATCTGCTCTGCATACAGGTTGAAAAGGTATGGAGATAGGACACATCCCTGGCGTATACCCTTCCCAATTTTGAACCATGCAGTGTTGCCCTAGGGCTGCTTTAATAGAAGCAGCTAGCCAGATCTTCCCTCTCAAGGAGAGCCTGGGCACACTGGAAGTACTAAACCTCTCTGTTAGCAGCTGAGTGCTCAGCAGTTGCACCACCAAGGTTCCTTTGTAGGGAAGTCATTTGAAATCCCATCTATTAAGTGGGATAATTGGAGTGCAGAGGGGGTTAAGTGAATTGCCCAGATCTCTAACTCTCATGCTCACACCTTCCTCCAGGATATTGTGCTGCAAGCCTGCTACTCATGAAAGGCAGGACATCACAGGCTCTGACTCTGGTCTCATTCTCTCTGCTCCGAAGAGAGAGAAAATTGTGAGAACCTGAACGGACCAGAGCCAAGCACCACTTTACACTCCCAGATCCTACCCAGGGGCCCTGAGAGATGCAACACAGCTACTACCCTAACATGGTCAAGCTTCTGAGGGGTGCTGGTGTAACTCTCCTACCCAGAAAGACTCTGAGGGTGTCTCCATATGCCAGAGTCTCCCAGGCTGCAAGCCTCCTCTTGAGCGTCTGTTTCCAGATTCACCACACTTTCTGCCTTCTTCAATTCCCCTCGGTACATCTGAAAGTGTTTGGTGACTCAACTGGCATGCCTTGTTTTATTCTGGCTCCATCATATCCATTATACTCTTCAGGTTATGTGAAGATTCTCCTCAGTTTGGTGAAAGAGACACTTGCCAAGACCATTTATTTCTCATCTGATGAACTCTGGGAGTTCTGGTGGCCTAACGTAAGGAGCTGTGCTACTAACCTCAAAGGCATGGTTTTAATCCATCAGCTGCTCAGAGGGAGAAAGATGGACAATCTCCTCCCATGCAATTTACTACCTCTGAAAACCTGCTGGAAGGTGAGCTATTGGTCAGTTCTAGCTCGACAGTACACAACAGCAATACTACCACAAATGATGAGTTCCAGTCTGGGTCTGACTTCCTCGGTGCTGCCAATCATGTCCACCACTACTACCACCTACCTGCCTTACTTCAGGTCCCCTCCTAGGCAGTGAGCAAGAAGAGTGCCTGTCTCCTTCAAGTCACTCGCCAAAGTGCACGCAAACAGCAAGATGGCCACTGGTGACTGAGAGAAAGGTGTAGGCTTGTGCCTGTGGTAATGCATACTAGTAATGTATGTGCTCTCATTGGCCTACATACCCAGTAAACTAGCCTTGTTGTTAGGTGCCATCAAATTGAAGATGACTCATAGCGACCCTATGAATAGCCAACCTGAACCCTGTCCTATACTGTGCCATCCTCACACTAAAGCTCACCCTAGAGCCCACTGCTGAAGTTGCTGTGTCGACTCATCTCATTGGGGATGTTCCTCTCATTTGCTGACCCTCCATCTTATTCCATTATCCTCCAAGCATAATGTCTCTTTCCAAGGAATAGCCCCTTCTAGCAACATGTCCAAAGTATGAAAGATGAAGCTTCATCATCTTTGCCTCCAAGGAGCACTCTGACTGCACCTTTTCCAAGACATGCCTGTTTGTTCTTTTGACAGTTCATGGGCTTTTCAGTACTCTTCTCTAGCACCACATCTCAAAGGCATCAATTCTACTGTGTTTTTGTTTTGGTTGGGTTTTCTTTTTCTAAATTTATTTCATTTTTCAAAAGAAATTTTTTTCGGTTACCCTTATTCATTGTCTAGCTTTCTGATGCATAGCAAGTGATTGAAAAGACCATGGCCTGAAGCAGGAGAATTTTAGTCTTCAAACTAGCCTTGATGGGCACTAAACCCAGGACCTCATTTGTGGTGCACTTGTTGAGCTAACCAGTCCCTATTTCATGATCCTTGGCCATAAGTTGAGCCATTCAAAGAATAACATTAAATTGAAACAACACAGCCAATGTTAGTATCCAAGTCCACATCCTTGAGAGCCATCCGAATATGAGTTGAAAGTAGAATGGACCAGAGAGCTACATGCACAGACACACACACAGAGTGATGCATGCAGAGAGCGAGCATGTGAGTTTGGAATCTGAGTAAGAACTGTTATTAAAACAATTAGTTTGGGAGCTGCGGGGAGCAGCAAGCCTTGGTGAGGAGCAGTGAGCCTCGGTGGGTACAGCAAACCTTGGTGGGGAACAGTGAGCCTTGGTGGAACCCACCCGCCAGGAGCAAGCAGGACAGTAGGAATTAGAATGAGGTACTTAGGGGGGAAATCAATGCTGATTGCTGGACCACATGGGACCCCTTCACCTTAAGCAGGAGGGAATGGGACTGCTGGAGCTTGACTGGGTGGCAGACCCAGGTCTCAAGGGGAAAACCAAGGCTTTCTGGTTTTCCATTCAGGTTCCCCTGCAAGTCCTCCTACCCCACATGCATCTGCGAGAGTCCCCGCCCCTGCATACGTCTGCACATACATTTACCCGATGTGTATCTGTGTGAGTGTGCCCACCCAACCCTCTTCTGAAGCTACCACCTCAGGCATGAAACGCCACAGCAATGTCATGAAAGAAGCAGGCTACCTCACATCATACACAATCCCAAAATAAGATGTCACCCCCAAAAAGTGGCACAATGTCAATGGATTTCCAGAAGCCAAAAAGTCTGATGGAACTTTCTGACTTGGAGTTTGAAAGAACAACGATTGAATACTTTTAATAGGTGAAAGACAAATTTGAAGAATTACAGGATACTGCAAGCAAAAACCAGGAGGAGCTTAAAAAAAATCCAAACAACACAGAAAAAACAAACAAGGCATTAGAAGTGCTGGAAAAAACAAGAAACCACAATCTAAAATATGAGGTCCAATGTTTCAGATGCTGTCAACATGATGGAGGGACATATGAAAAAGTTGAAGAGATGGAACACAAAATCAATGAAATAGAAGATAGAATTGTCACCACTGATCTGCTAGAACAAAAAGCAGAATCAAAAAGGAAGGAAAAAGAAGAAAACATAAGAATAATGTGGGACACTATTAAGAGAAATAATGTACGCATAATCTGAATCCCAGAAGAGGAAGAAACAAGTAAAGGCACCAAAAAAGTTGTGGAATAATTACTAAAAGAAAACTTCCCAGGCATAATTAAGAATGAGAGAATATATATTCAAGAAGCTGAGTGAACACCATATAGAACTGACCCAAAAAGAAAAACACCAAGGCATATCCTAGTCAAATTTGCCAGAGTGAATTTGGAAAGCAGTGAGAGAGAACAAAACAGTGAGAGAGAAACAAAAAGTAACCTATAAGGGAGAGCAGATAATATTAAGTGACGATATCTCAGCAGAAAACATGTGGGGGAAAAAGACAGTGGAATGGCATATATCGAACACTCAAAGAACACAACTGTCAACCATGAATACTATACCCAGCAAAATTGTCCATCAAATATGAAGGAGAGATCAAGATATTCCCAGAAAAACAGATCCTAAGGGAGTTTGTAAAAACAAGACCAGCCTTACAGGAAACACTGAGAGACGTCCTTCTTACAGAGGTGCCACGGAAAGCAGGATGGACCAAAGTAACCAGCAATAACACCAAAAAGAACTCAACAAAATGATAGCAATAAAACCTTGCCTCTCAATAATGACACTGAATGTGAATGGTTTAAATGCACCACTGAAGAGAAAAAGAGTAGTATATTGGATAAAAACCTGAAATCTGTCAATATGCTGTCTACAAGAGACACACCTGAAAAATGAAGATAAAGACTAAAAAGAGTGGGGGAAAACATACCAAGCAAATTGCAACCAGAAAAAAGCAGTAGTAGCGATATTAATCTCTGACAAAATAAATTTCTATGCAGAAACCATCACAAGGACAAGGAAGGTCACTACACCACTCTCAAGAAAATATAGAACTACCAGAAAGAAACTCAACAAAGATACTGAAGAATTAAACCACAAAATAAACCAACATGATCTCACAGATATTTATAGGGTAATGCACCCC
>NW_006399881.1:4927757-4936135 GCF_000299155.1 Elephantulus edwardii
TTTTTTTTTTACTGAAACATGGACAGATTTCAGACTGTTATGGGTATCAAAGGACCCATAACCCCTTGGAAACCTATCATGACATGCAAGGCTGCTAAAACAGTACACTTGACAATTTGCTGCTTCATAGAATAGGAAATTTCTAATCCTGAGATTAAGCTCAATCAGGAAGCCAACAGTGAGCTGAGGACAGGGGACAGGATTATCGTCACTCCAAATCCACAGTGTAGTGAGAAGCAGGTTTGAGTGACACCTTGAGATGGCTGTGAACTTGGTTTTTGTTCTTAGTTGCTCTTGAGTTGGCTTCTGGTTTATGGCAAGCCTACGCACGAAATGATCTCAGGTCCTGCACCATCCCCATGATCAGTTGTGGGGCAGACCATTGTGGCTCAGACAGATTTCTCTGGCTGATTTTACGATGTAAAGCACCAGGTGTTGCTTCTCAGTCTATAGGAATCTACATTCTGCTGAAACCTGTTCACCATCACAGAACACACAAGCCTCCGCTGACAAGACACGTGTTGACCATGCATTAGGTGTATTAATGAGACTCTGGTTTCCCTCACGGAAGGTGAGACTTCTACCACAGACCCACCAAATGCCTCAAACCACCAATGCTTGGTCCCTATTTATTCTTAACAAAGCAAACCACAAGGCTGAGAAGGAATTCAGAATTTTGAGGTAACTGGGAGTTTTAAGGTAACTGGCTCTGGGGTGACCAGGTATCAGTGCCAGCGCTATTCAGCTATTCATCTTTCTGAGTTCTCATTTCTCTCTAGGCTGGGGACCCTTTAAGAGAGGCTCTGGTGGCCTAGTCTGCAAGAAGCCATGCTGCTACCACAAAGGTCTGAACCCATCAGCACCACTATCTCCTTCCACGCAATTTACAGCCTCTTGAAAACCCATTGGAGTGTCAGTTATGAGTTGGGTCCAGATGGGTCTTTTTAAGATGAGGGACCATAGTAGGCTTTCTAATCATTGTTGTTGCTTTTGATTGCCTTCAAGTCGAGCACAACTCATAGCAACCCTATGAACAAATGGCCTGAAGCCCCTCTACAACTATCATCATTTATCAAAGTTCATAGAGTTTCTGGAGGCATGTTATTTAATAAATGGATAAATGGATATTAATAATAACTAAATATTCTTCTAGTCATAGCCAGCCCTATTTCTCATCACAATGGGAATTAGAAGATAATATTTTGTCTTTTTTTTTTTTCAATATCCATGATTGGTCAAAGGTAGAGCCCCACCTACTATAATTCACATTGTCAAAGAAAGCAGAGCCCCACCTATCATCCACATTTGTTGTTGTATGCCATCAAGTCTGAATCAACTCACAGCTGACCCTCCAGCAGGGCACCGGAGGAGGCTGTCCATCATCCTCCTTTGGAGCAGCCGGTGGATTCAAACTAGGTGACTCAGGGCTCCAAATCACCAGCAGCTCTGAGAGGGAAAGATGGGCGATCTCTTCCCATGGGATTTATAGCCTGTGAAAACCTGCTGGAGCGTCAGCTACGAGTCAGCTCCGACTCGAAAGTACATAATGGCAACCATAATCCACATATCCTCCCCCTGGACCAATCTTGTGAAAGATGACAACAGCCTTCTACTAACCAGTTTTGACCTTGGAAACTCTGTGCGATAGGGTCACTGTGACTCAGAATCAGCTCAATGGCAGCAGGCTTGGGCTTGGAACTTGGGTGTATTAACGAGCAGGAAGTCATGCAAGACAATGCCTTGCCACTCTGCCACGCAAATTTGTTGGCCAATTCATAGGAGGTGGCAGTTGATTCTCTTATGATAATTCAGAGGGTGGTGGCAGCGGCAGCAGGGAAATTTTCTATAAATGGCTTTTATAACCCAGGCATTATGTCATTAGGAAAAACTGATGCCGCTCAATAGAGGGGAGGAGGGGGGTAAGAAATCTGTTCCCAAAGCAGAGGCTTTTTGGAATGCTATTAAGTGTCTACTCGAAGTCACAACATTGAAGATTTCACAGCAACAGCATCAACACATTGTAAAGGCGCATGAGGAGATTTGACTTTGCTGCTGCCTTCATTACTCATTCTACTGGAAGCAAGAGAAGGGGAGGGAGAGAAGAAAGATGGCAAGTCAGGCTTATTATTACTAGTCTTCATTCATTCATGTTTTGTAAAGCAAAGCCTCACCCTGCAATTTTAAAAGGGCCCCTCTCTCTAGTCACGGGCAAAGCTGGAGGATATTGATTATGCTCCTTTCTATCGACAAGAACTTAATTAGCAGAAAGATCCTCGAGTTCTGGAAGCAGACCGACTTTGTGAGCCTTCTCTCACCGCCTCAGTTGTCTGAGCACTGTTTTGGTTTAGGGACCAGGAGGGTGTTTTTTTTTTTTTGCCTTTCTGACAGTCCCCTGGGGATTGCCTGGCCTGGACCTGAGAAATATCAAGGAGGAGAATGGAAGGAATGGCTTGGATCCTTCTGGATCTCGGAATAAGGCTGCCCTCCGATTTGAATTTCAATTCTGCTACTTTCATGCTCTGTGGCCTTGGGATGTTACTTAGCCTTTCCAGGCCTCAATGAAGCCAGTCGTTCCTCGCCCCTCAGTTCCTGCTATTCATTTCTGCATTTCTGACATTTAGAAGCACCTACTGGTAGGGCTATTACTTGGAAATGGACATCATGATTGGAAAGGTGGAGGGTCAGTGAAGGAGAGGAAGATCCTCACTGAGATGGACAGATAAGAGTGTCTGTAGCAATGGGCTCTAGTGTGTCAGAGATTGTGAGGATGGCATAGGATATGACAGGGTTCAGATCACTATGAGTTATACTCGATTTGACAGCACCTAACAACAGAGACTGCCAAGAGAGCAGAGTGGTTCTTGGTGCTGGATTCTTTCCCACAAACAAGTGACATTCAGATAATTAAAAGTTGGCTCCACACAAGGCAGCTGGTGAAGATGCCTCACTACTGTTCTGTAAATAACACTAATGATGAAAATCAAATGGCCAGACAGCAGCCCCCCTGTGCTCCCACTCACATTCATGGTTCCGTTGATCTCTGCCACCGACTCGTCATCCGTGGGGAACTGGTAGATCTGGACCCCATTGCTGACCAGCTCGCTGGTGATTTTGATTTTGAATTTGGTGAGCTCGCTCTTGGAAATGGCATCAGATTTGGCAATGATGGGGATGATGTTCACCTGGGAAAGGGAGAGCGAAGAGGGGGTCAGGGTAGGGAAATCTGAACTTGACAACAGCATGGCCTACAACTCCCGCTCCAGTGAGAACAGCTCATCCCAATAATCTAGGACCAGGCCACCTCTCTAGCCAAATAGCAACAGAATAAACAACACCGAGGGCTTAATACAAACTGGGCACTACATCAAGTGCTTTACAAGTATTAATGCACTCAAGTCTGACAACCCTCCCAGGGGATACTAATTACTACTATTTGCCAATGAGAAGCACAAGAATAATGTGAAAGTTTGCGGTCATAAAGATGTTCACACCCAATAGGGCAGTTCTGTTCCATCCTATTGGACTGTCATTTGTCAGAATCACCTTGATAGCTGTTGGTGTGGTTGTGAGTTTGATTGCCACTGAGACATACCATCCCAGGCCAGAGAGCATGTAAGTAGCAGAAATGGAATCCTAATCCAAGGTCAGCCTTATTCCTCAATCTTAATCATGATGCTGTCTACCAGCTCAGATCCACTGACGAATTGATAAGCTTTGGCAAGATATCAAAGTCACACCTTGAGTGATGGGAAGCAGAAAGATGACAGTTGGAAACAGCAAGCTTAGAAAACTTAGGCAAGATGCAATAAAAGAATGGCGCTCATGTGCTCATTTGTAGTGCCAAGCAGATTCTGAATGTCAGGAAAGTATGTTTGCAAACTTGTAAAAAAGCTTTTGAAAGAATCCTAAGGTCATTCCTTCTAAATAGCAAATAATCCTTCTGTAACATGAACAAGTCATGTCTAATTTACATATGGCATGGATCTGCATTTTTGGAAGTTCCTCTAAACAGGATATGGTTGATTCTTACAGACATCTTTCTCAGGCATAGTGCCACACATCTGGATTTGAACCTAGGCTCTGCCAGTTACTACGACCATGGGCAGGTCTCTTATAAACTTCCAACTGTTTAAGTTTGTGAAAACCTCAGAGCTGCAATTTCCCCTTCCAGAAAAAAAGAAGAAGAAGAAGAAGAATTTAAAAAAGAAAACAGGGACAATGACGGTGTTTACCTCACAAAGTTGTTGAGGGAATTCAACAAAATACTCCTCAAGGAACTTAGCACAGTGGTAACACATATTATGAGTTTATAACAAATATTAGCTTTTTGTTGTTGTTAGGTGCTGTCGAGTCTCCTGTGACACAGAGTGACCCTATGTACAGCAGCTCAGAACCCTGTTCTGTCCTGATCTAGTCTCACTAACTCTGACACACCTACCCCCATTGCACCAATTACTGTATTAATCCACCTCATGCAGGGTCTTCCTCTCCTGCGCTGTCCCTCCACCCTTCCAAGCATGATGTCCTTCTCCAAGGACCGGTCTCTCCTGGCCATGTGCCCAAAGTATGTGAGATGGAGATTCAACATCCTAGTCTCCAAGGAGAAACTTGGTTTCACCCTCTCTAAGACAGACCTATTTGTTTTCTTGACAGTTCATGGTATATTCAAGACTCTTTGTCAGCACTGCAATTCTATTACATAGATTCTTCTTCTGTCATCCTTAGTCACTGTCCAGCTTTCTGATACATAGCAAGTAATTACAAAGACCATGGCCTGAATTTGGTGCACCTTAGCCTCTAGACTGACATAGTTGCTTTTCAGCACTCTGGAGAGGTCCTTGACAGCAGATTTTCTCAATACAATTCGTCTTTTGATTTCCTGACTGCTGGTGCTAAGAATGTTGATTGTGGAGCCAAGCAAGCTATAATTGTTAACAACCTCAGTTTCTTCTCCATCTATCATTGACTCAGGGGTGAGAACCTATAATAATATAATATAGTATAATGTAATGTAATATAAATAATATAATATAATTAATATAATATATTAGCTATTATTATAAAATATTGGGCTAGTGTGTTAGGAGTTGTGCTTCCAACCCAAAGGCAGGTGATTCAAATCCATTAGCTTTTCCAAGGGTCGAGATAGGCAAGAGCATCTGAAAACCCGCTGGAGCATCAGCTGAGCCAGTTACAACTCATCAGTACACAACAACAATAGTAAAATATTCTTGATAATAAGAATAAATCCAAACTAAAAGATATGGTCGTCAAGCAGATTCCAACTTATGGCTACCCTCTATCAGGTTTCCGATGCTATAAATTCTTCCTTTTTCTTTCCTAGAGCAGGTAGGTAGATTTGAACCAATGGCGTGACCTGTAACACACTCCGTAACAGAGCAGGGCTTCTTAATAGCTGATCCTGATTCATGGTGACCCCACATGTTACAGAGTAGAACTACTTCACAGGGAGTTAGCTATTTTGTAGGATGGGGAGTTTCCCCCCTTAGTTGCATTTTATTTTTTTGACCAGTTCGGTCAATGCCATTTATTTTAATGTCTTAAATCCTCACTGCACCCTTCCATTTCCTTCACTCTCCTCATCCATCCACTAATCTCTGCTCCCCTCTTCCTCTCCTCTCAGCCCTATTAACCCTCCAGGATTGTTCCAATCAGTGTGTATACTTTATCTTTTTTCCTCCTCTCTAGCTCAATTAACTATGCATATCCTGTCCCAGATTATTTATTGCAATGCATACAATCGGAATGCTCCATAGAGTTTTCTTGGCTTGCAATATTAAGGGAAACAGATAACCAGGCCTTTCTTCTGTGTTACCACGGTAACTCTTAGGTTAGTGAAAATCTCAAACCAAACCCATTGCTATTGATTAATTTCTGACTTGTAGCAACTTTACATTACTGAGTAGAAGAACCTCCCCATAAGGTTTCCAAATTCTTTTCAGATTTCTCCTGCAGAGGGACTGGTAGGTTCGAACCGCCAGCCTTTCGGTTAGCAGCCAAGCATTTAACCACTGTGCCACCAGGAGGCCTCTTTCTGTTAGTAGCATGATATATGCCATTTATACCACCAACGGACTTTAACTCTAGAACCTGTTAAAACACCTTTCTGTTTCCCCAAGATCTAGCTGGCAAACATCTTAATTCCCAACAGGGGCTGGGGCAGACAGACAGCTTGAGGCAAATCCATCCCCAGTGTTTGGAAAGCAGATCAGAAAGCACATGCCGAAGGCACTGTGTCAGTGACACCTTTATGAAGTGCTAGGGGATGACAGAGGAAGAGGATGATGTTCCAAAACCCCTCCTAGAATCTTTTACAAGATTGCACTAAGAGTGAAGCTCGTGTGGCCAGCCTCCCACATGCCCCGCCGTGCCCTCCACCTCATACTTTACTATCCAGCTTCTTCATCGTCACAAGGTCCAGAGACTTCAGGGAATGACCGGTGGGGGCAATGAAGTAGAGGCAGACGTGGATGCGGGAGTCATGGTAGGTATGCAGCACCCTGCGAATCTTCAGCTCCTCCTGCAGATAGGCCTCGAACTGGGCGTCAATGAATTCCACAATCGGCTTGTAGCTAAAATGGGTGAGAAAGATGAAGCAACAAGATAGTTTGCAAAAAAAGGGGGTGGCGTGGACCTAATCTTTTCTGGAAGTTAAAAACACTCTAGGAGACTGAGAAGGATGGGTTCAATAATGTATACTGCATTGAAACAGATGAGGGAGAAAACTGTTTAAGAGGGAAAATTATTAGGTATTTTTGTCATGACAGGAGTCCAGAGTGAAGGCTGCATAGTGGAGTGGCCCTGGGGGGAGGGATTGTAAAACAATGAAAGAATTTTTCTTTTACTTTTCCAAGAGGGTAGTGTACTAGGTGGAGGATTGGGAGGGGAGAAAAATGTAACAATGAATGAATGGAAATCCAAAGTCCCTGTAAATTTTCATTGAAATTAATAATAAATTTAAAAAAAGAATAAAATAAAATTTAAAAAACCAAATCACTCTGGGTAATATGGCCCTCTCCATCCATCTGGGTCTCTCCTCCTCCTCTTACGAGACTCTCAGTCTGTCAGTCTAGCCAGCTTGGTCGCCACATGAGCCACACATATGGTCATCTGGCCATTATCACCCTGGAATGTCTATTTCTCTCTCCTCACCCCCCACAGAGGAAGCTCTGGTGGCCTAGTGGTAAGGAGCTGTGCTGCAATCTTAAAGGCACACAGTTCAAATTCACCAGCTACTCTGCAGGAGAAGGATGGGCAATCTCCTCCTGCGTGATTTAGTGCCTCTGAAAACCCACTGGAGGGTCAGCTATGGGTCGGTTCTGACTCAATAGTACACAATAACAATTTAACATCCCCTTATTTCTCTCAGAACCTAATTTAATGCCTACCTCCTCTGCATAGGGGACGATTATTCCAGAAATCCTTTCTGTGACCCCTCACTCACTCATTGCCGTTGAGTCAGAACTGACTCATGGCTGACCCTCTGGTGGGTTTTCAGAGGTAGTAAATCACTCAGGAGGAGATTGCCTATCTTTCTCCCACCGAGCAGCTGGTGGAGTCAAACAGCCTGCCTGTGAGTTGGCAGCACAACTAGTGCAGCACTGAAAAATATGGTTCTGACATTTTGGATCAAAATATTCTATAAAAGAATCCTAATCTAAAGGCTGCTTGGAAAAGTAGAAGGTGCACAGAAGAGAACAGGATCCTCAAAAAGATGGACTGGCCCAGTGACTGCAATGAGGGGCCTGTTGTGAAGATGGCACAAGACAGGCCAAGGTTTCCATAGTTGTTCATAGGGTCACTAGGAGTCGCAGTCGACTTGACAGCATCTAATGACAACAACCAAGAAGGGGCGGGGGGGGGAATGCAGAACAGAATCTCAAATTCTGATGCAATCCAGATCTTCTGGAGCCACAGATACTTGATGTTGTTGTTTTTGTTAAGTGCCATCGAGTCGCAGGTGACTCATAGTGACCCTACGAACAAAAGTCCTGGACACCTCCTGTGTAACTTTCGTCCTTTCTCCAGGTTCATGGGGGTTCCCGAGGCAAGCTATTGTGGAAGTGGATGCCACTCCTGCTTCCAAGCTTGTTTTAATCAGGGAGCTCCACCATGGGTAACCATTCTCGCATTTGACACATCAGTGTCACAATGTTAGGCTTCACAGCAACCACAAGTTACCTCTGTACAGCAAGTGGACATACCAGGGTTACACAACCTAGAAGAATGTTTCACCAAAAGCAATTAAAGGCAGGCCTGAGGGCTGCAGAGTGTTGATGAACACCCTAAAACTACTGCCCTGAGATAATCTTTAGAACTATAATAATAATAATAACAATAATAATAATTTTAAAAGT
>NW_006399881.1:4936350-4947877 GCF_000299155.1 Elephantulus edwardii
AAATAAAATTTTTTAAAAAGATATCTCTATGGAGATCAAATAAACAACAAATAATTAAAAAGGTTAGATGGGGGGTGTATGTCACAGCTAGAGGTGCTTTGACCCTTTATGTGTCCCTTTGCAAAGTATTTTTCTTACTAAACCTCTTTCTTTGCTTTCACTAAAAAGAAATGTTAGGAAAAAAAAATAAATGTTAGGAAATTTAGTGGCAATGTTGTTGTTAGTTGCTGTCAGGCCCTATCCTGAGCCAATCTCATTAGTGGCAATGAGTCTATTTTATTTATTTTTATTTTTTTATTCATCCATTGTTGTACATTTTCCTCCCTCCCCTTTCTTTTCCCCTCCTCCAATCCACTGTGTACTGTACCTCTTCTTCCAGATTGCTTTCATACATATAATGTCTAATCATATATTCCTTTCAGATAGATAGGTCCTCCTCTCAACTGTTCCAATGCAGTGTTCATTATCCATATATTCTTTTCCTATTCTCCCTCAATCTCCCCTGTCAGTCCTATTTTATAACAATAGTGTTATGCTGTATTTGTCCTTTTGTAACTGAGATATTTCACTCACTATAATGTCCTCCAGGGTCACCCATGTTGTGTAATGTTTTACGAGTTCATTGTTTTCAGATGCTGCATAATATTCCATTGTGTGAATGTACTATAGTTTTTCTATTAATCCATTTTTTGATGGGCACTTGGGTTGCTTCCATCTCTTTGCTATTGTGAATAATGTAGCAATAAACATGGGTGTGCATATATGTTTGGACGGCGATTCTGATTTTTTTCGGGTATATTCCAAGTAGTAGAACAGCTGGGTGAAATGGTATTTCTATTTGCAACTTTTTGAGAAAGTACCAGACTACCTCCCATAGCGGTTGCACCATTTTACACTCCCACTAGCAATGAATAAAAGTTCCAATCTTTCCACAACCTCACCAATATTTGTAGTTTGCTGGCCTGTTGAACTTTGCTATTGTTGCTGAGATGAGATGATATCTCATTGTTGTTTTGAGCAATGGCTTCATTTTGATGGGCAAAGAACAGCTCAGAAAATGAGGGTGGGGAGAATCGCATAACTGAAATGTAATCAATGTCACTTCTAGAGAATTGTCCTCCCAGTTGTGCTTGGTCTGACTGGATATAAAGGAGCTTCTTATGTGGCTCTTAAGGTTCATATATTTTTCTCTCCTTCCATGTGGAAAACCCCAGGTTCAATTTCTAGCCTCCATTCAATGGAAGTTGAGCCCCCTGTCAATAGAAGTTTGCATGTTGCTAAGATGCTGAACAGGCTTCAGCAGGGCTTCCAGCCTAAAAGGGACTGGGAGGAACGACCTGGCAATCTATTTCTGAATATCAGCCAACAAAAACTCCGATCACAATAACCCACTGAGCCACAATCCATCATGGGGATGGCACAGGGCCGGGCCGGCTTCCTTCTGTTGTGCATGATGTGGCCAAGGGGAGGGGCTGACCTCACAGCAGTATTTCCTCCAAGGCTGTGGCTTGAGAATCAAAGTGTTTAGACAAAATTTCATAAAGATATACACCCTGACACCCTCCACACAGGGAGCTCTGGTGGCCTAGTGGTAAGAAGCTGTGCTGAAATCTCAAAGGCATGCAGATGAAATCCAGCAGATTCTCTGTGGGAGAAGGATAGGCAATCTCCTCCTGTGTGATTTACTGGCTCCAAAAACCCACTGAAGAGTCAGATACGGGTCTGTTCCAACTCAGTGTACACAACAACATCTCTCCGTACATGCACACACATACCCGAGCTCCTGAGTCTCCAGGCATAGCACCCTCTTGTGGCTTCCAAGTTCTGCCAGGGCTTCTTCAACGAGTTAACCCTCTGTTGGCCCCACGACCTGGGCTCCCTGGGGCAGCTCCCGTCTTTCCCAGCCTGCCTGGCCTCTTCTTTCTAACTAGGACAGCCTAGCTTCAGCAACACGTTTCCATATCCCTCTTGGATCTGTGGTCCCTCCTGAGGGACATCTGCCATTTAAGAGTAGAAGAGGTTCATTACCTGGGCTGGGTCAGCAGGAGTTCAATGCACAGGCTCAGAGGGGAACCTGGCCCAAGGCAAAGCCTTTTTTAAAGATTCCCCCCTCCCCACCTCTCCAGGAGAGCAGGGGGAAATCACATTTATATAAAGAATCACAGAATCTGAGATTCTGAGAGCTGTGTTCAGAGGAGACAGCCAGGTGCTGTGCATCTCTGGAGCCCCAGAGAACAATCTAAAAATACAGTTCTTTCTGCCTTTGATCCCTCAGAGCCAAACACTGTTCAGAAGGTTAATGGTATCAAAGGTTTTCTTGGTTGGAGAGATCCTCAGAAAACTCTTGAAGAATCAGGAGTGAGGGTGGGGGCTGTATCCCTCCACTAAAACCTGATTCTGACTCATAGCGACCCTGCATGACACGGTAGAATGGCCCCACAGGGTTTCCAAGACTTCATGGAAGCAGACTGCCACATCTTTCTCCTGTGGATTTGAACTGCCAACCTAGCAGGTAGCAGTTGAGTGCTTAACCACTGTGACACCAGGGCTTCAACAAGGTGCCCATTGTTGTTGCTGTTGAGCCAGAGCTGACTCTTAGCTAACCTTCCAGTGGGTTTTCTGAGGATGTAAATTGCATGGGAAGAGAATGCCCATCTTTCTCCTGCAGAGCAGCTAGTGGATTCGAACCACGTGCCTTTGGGGTTGCAGCACGGCTTCTTACCATTAGGCCACCAGAGCTCCCTCATGCACCCTTTAAGCTTATGCAATTATTTTTGAATGTCTGCTAGTTTTCACTTATGAACATGGCATGGATTCATTTTCACTCTCCGTTTCGTATTTTTTTTTACTTCCCTTAGCTCTTCAAAAGAGACTGAAGAAAAAATAGACATATCATGCATATATCTCTTCCTTCGATCCCTTTTGGAGAGCTAAGGGGGGGGGGATAGGAAATGGAGAGTGAAAATGGAGATATATGCATGTCTGTGCATCTGAATCTCTAGAAACATCCTATTTTTCCACAGTTTCTTTCTCTTAGGGAGTCTGAACTGTACATAGATTTGACCATCCATCCAGTCCACAGGATTTGGTTTAGACACCAAATGAGGGTCTGTTTAACCTTCCTGTCATTCCTCTCTGTGTAGTGTCTGCCATGGTATCTGGAATACAATAAGGGCTCCAGCGACCACTCACTCTGTACTTCTGCCCTTCTCATAACCATTCCTCACCCCTACCCCAGTGGCCATCTCTCCTGCTCTCCTGTTATGTCTGCTATCCATTCCTCAGCTCTATTCCATCCTCACTCACCAAATGCTTCCTTGAAAGGATCCCTGACTCTCCTTCAAAGACTTCTGCTTTCCTCATACGTTTCTTTGCTGGAACCTTCTCCATCTCCCATACATACCCAAGTTCCACTGGGGTGGGAGGCATAGAGACAGCAGCTTTCTAGCTCATTATCCTTCTGACTTATTATCATCCCTCCCTTTATATAACTCACCTCCAACATATTCCATCACTCCTCATCATGACTGTCAATCTTTTACCTTTCAGGGCGGGACTTCCTCACCTGGACTCTATGGACAGGATTGAGAGGATCTATGAGTTCAGTGTAGGTGGTCAGGGGGCAAGTGTGTTCAACGAGCTCCTTAGTGCCACGACTAGACCATTACTTTACCTCTTGGTAGAAACCTTTCCTGGTTGAGACCTATGTCATCCTCTGCTGGTGGCAGCTGGATCGCAGTCTTTCTACCTCATTCTGGATGACTGCACTGTGCTTGTGGACAACCCATAGACATTCAGCTTCTCATTCTTTAATCACAGCAAGCTCAGAAGCTCCACTCCCTTCAGCCATCTACATGGCCAGAGCACTTCCACCCAAGAAATCTTCCATTTTAGCTCATTATCTGACCACAACTTCTCATATCTTTCCAGCTATCTGTGCTTCACCCTAGAGTCCTCTCAGGACTTGCCTTTTCTATTATCTCATAGCATATCAGCCCATTCATTGCCAAGTTCCCTCTGCCCACGCTGAACCCCCTGATTTATCATCTCAATCACTCATAGCAAATTCTTCACGTCCACTGCATCCATATTTCCACTCTGCTTGTTCAAATAAATCTCTGCCCTGGATAAATCCCAGGAGTTTCTTTCTCTGCCCCATACCACTGCTGTCAAGCTTGGCTTGAAGCAATTGCCAAACTATAGGTCTTAACACCACTACAAATCTATGGGCTCCAATCTTAAATGGGCTTTTTTTAAAAAAAAATTTAATTTTACTACTTTTTTTGTATGTGTACCATCAAATTGAATCCTACTGGTACAGGAGGAGATTGCCCCTCCTTCTCCAGCAGAGCACCTGGTGGATTCGAACCTTGTGCCTCTAGGATTGCAGTGCAGCTTCTTGCCACTAGGCCACCAGAGCTCCCTTTAAATGGGTCTTTGAAGCAACATGACAGTCCCTTTAGTTGGTCTTGATGGGCTCCTTTCCTATCGCCTTCATTGACCATTCCAAATGTTCACCACTTACTCAAGCTTCAAAACTTACCCATGACCCCTTTACTCTCATGAAAGAGTCTTACCTCCTGCTCCACCAACAAAATCAAGACTAAGCTCATACAGCCTTATTCTCAGTACTCCAATGAGCCAAGTTTCTGTCTAGTCTTTCAAAGTCATCTTCTCTATCCTCACAGTGTTGCCTCCTTATTCTCTCTTCATCCTTCCCATTCTCTTAAAAACTTATGCCTGACTTTCAACTACCCCTCTTCATTGTTCATAGCTGTTGATTCCCAACTTACAACAACCCCATGCACAATGGGATCAGTCCAGTAAGATCCACAAGGATTTCCCTTGCTGCTTTTTCAATAGTGGACCACCAGGCCTTTCTTCCTAGTCTTAGTCTGAAAGTTTCAGTGAAACTGGTTTGGAATCATAGCGACACACAAACCTCCAATAATAGATGAGTGATGCTAGATGTGTGGAGCACTGGCTGGGAACTGAACCCATGTTTCCCACATGGAAGGCAAAGAATTCTATCATCAAACCACTAACATTCACTGGATCCCTCCAGACACTTCTTTATCGTTTTTCCCAAGCCTCAGACAAGTTTCTTAAATGAGCAGTCTGCACCCACTTTATCAGTTTCTCTCTCTCTTATATTTAGTTTTTAAAAATGTATTTACTGGCAAGCTCTGGTGGCCTAGTGCCAAGAAGCTGCACTGCAATCCCAGAGGTGAGCAGTTCGAATCCACCAGATGCTGTGCTGGTGAAGGAGGGACAATCTCCTCCTGTACCAGTCAGATCTGATTTTACGGTATACACACACAAAATAATAAAAATTATAAAAAATTTTTAAAAAGTATTTACATTTAGCTTTTAAAAATGCATTTATATTTTGAAATAATTTTATTTTTACATTGGTTTGCATTCAAAGTTCAAATACACTGTGTTTCATTTTATATACATTGTGTTTTACACATTCCTCTATTCACATTGTGTTTCAATGATCATCCCAAACATTCTGTTTTATAAAATAACCATTAGGGAGCTTTGGTGGCCTAATGGCAAAAAAACTGTACTGCAATCCCAGAGGTACATGGTTCAAATCCACCAGATGCTCTGCCGGAGGAGGGACAATTTCCTCCTGTACCAGTCAGATCTGATTTGACAGTATATGCACAAAAAATAATAATAAAATAATTTTTTTAAAAAGTAAAATTAATCGCCATTGATCCATGCCCACCATTACCCTGACTTTTCAGGTCCCTGTTGGATCTTTTCTCATTTCTCCACCCCTCCCTCTGCCACAAAACTCTGAGGCATCTTAATTCCCAGCCCCACTGACCCTGAGGCTGCCTCCTTCCTCCCCTTCCCCCTTTGGACTTTTGTACACATCTTAATAGTCATCATTCTATTTTTACAATAATGATCTTATGCGGTATTTGTCCTTAGGGAACTGAGTTAGTTCACTCAGCATAATGCTTTCCAGCCTCTCCCATGTTACATTGTATTTTTCCAAATCATTGATTCTGAGTGCTGCATAGCATTCCACCATGTGAATGTATCTGTTTCTCTTTTTGAAACGGCACTCTTTGCTTGGGGGGTTTTCTATATATGCTGAAAGAATAAAGTTGTTTGCTTTTGGCTCTAGCCTAAGCCCCTGGTTAAAGAACAACAACAACAAAAAACCCCTGAATTCTTTCTCATTTCTTTTTATATGGGCAAGAAGTTCATGTATGCAATCTTCCCTTCTCAGAGAGAAACACTATTTTTAGTTTGTTGTTTATCCCTTGGGATTTCCCCCCAAGCCCTTATATACATAAATAGATAGAAATGTTTGTCATTTCATTTGAGAGCAAAGTGCAGTGCATTAACGCTAATGTCATAACGATCTAGGTATAATTCTGCCTCTTCCTTTTTTCACATTACAATATGCTCTGGACAGCTCTCCATGTGAATACACATAGATGTTTCTCACTTATTCTTCCATTGCTGGAGTTTGGATTCTTTACATTTTATTATTCTTTAACCAGTGCTTCAGCAAACATCCTTTCTGTATGTTTTTCCAGGAAACCAGCTTCTTTAGATTATACACATAATGGTATACTGTTGAGTCAGGAAGTATTAATATTTGAAATGTTAATAACTACCACAAAATTTTCCCTCCAAAAAAATTTTACATCTATTTATATTCTCACCAATATGAATGAAACTACCTGAGAGTGGGTATTGTGTCACCTTTTGTGTGTATGTATGTGTATGTGAAGAATAAAAATCATTCATTAATGAGAACTGAGACACAAATGGAGATTTGTACACCAAAGCTCATAGCAGCATTATTCAGCATCACAACAACATGGAAACAGCCCAGATGTCCAACCACAAACAAATGGACTGAGAAGTTATGATACATGCACACAATGGAATACTACATGGTACGCAGGAGCAATGACTTTGTAAAGCAGAGGCAGTTGTCAGAACAGAGCAAGGAAATACTACATGATTCAAAATTGGGAAGGGTGTGTACCAAGGATGTGTCCTATCTCCATATCTTTTGAATCTATATGTGGAACAGATTATCCAGGAGGCTGGGCTCTATGAGGAGAAATGTAGCATCAGGATTGGAGGTAGACTCATCAACAATCTGCATTATGCAGATGACACAATCCAGCTTACGGATACTGAGGAGGACCTGAAGTGCTTACTGCAGAAGGTCAAGGACTACAGCCTTTAATATGGATTGAAGCTCAACATCAAGAAAACAAAGACTCTTACTACTGTGCCAATTGGCAGCATCATGATAGATGGTGAGGAGACTGAGATTGTTGACAGCTTCAGTATGCTTGGCTCTACAATCAACACTCTTGGCAGCCAGGAAATTAAGACTAATTGCATTGGGAAAGTCTGCTGTCAGAGACCTCTCCAAAGTACTGAAGAGCAACAATGTCAGTCTGGAGACTAAAATGCACCTGATACAGGCCATGGTCTGCAATTACTTGCTATGTATCAGAGAGCTGGACAATGACTAGGGATTACAAAGCAGAATTGATACCTTTGAGCTGTGGTGCTGGAGAAGAGTGTTGGATATACCATGGACTGCTAGGAGAACAAGTTCATCCTGGAGAGGGTGAAGCCAGGCTGCTCCTTGGAGGCAAGGATTCTGAAGCTTCCTATGACATACTTTGGACATGTTTCAAGGAGGGACCAGTCCTTGGAGAGAAACACTATGCTTGGGAGGGTGGAGGGACAGCACAAGAGAAGAAGGCCCTCGATGAGGTGGATTGATTCAGTGACTGGGGTAATCAGGGTGGGTGTGTCGGGGACAGTGAGACTGGCACAGGACAGAGAAGGGTTTAGGGCTGTTGTACATAGGGTAGCTATGAGTCACAGGTGACTTGATAGCACATAACAACAACACAACAACCACCTAATTTGGGAGGGACTGGAAAGCATTATGCTGAGTGAACTAACTCAGTCCCATAAGGACAAATACTGTATAAAACCATAATTGTGGAAGGAGCATGAGGATTCAAGGTGGGGGTGGCAGCAGAGGGGTGAGGATGTGCAGGGGTGGGGTAGGGAATTAATCATGGGTTGCACAATTTGACGGCTGGGTGGGGGTTAGGGAAATGGGAAGGGACTAGTGTGAAAAACAAGGCATTCAAGTTTTGTAAATAAACCAGTATAATAAAAAAAAAATCATTCATTGTTTCATTTTGCATTACCTAATTACTGGTGAAGTTGAATGACCATCATTCACATATTGATTGTCCACTTATATTTTCTGTTCTATTAACTGCCTATTTACTTTCAATTCATTTAGAAGACCTTTCTGTGTTCTAGAAACCACCTTCGTTTGCATATAGATTGCAATTACTTTCTCCTTGTCTTTAGGTTGTTTTTAGTTTCGTTTATGACATCTTTTAGTCAACAAAGGTGGGGTTTTTTAACTATTCAAATAAATTTAAATCTGTATTTTCCTCTATGATTTTTGGATTTGGCTCACATTTTTAGAAAATTTTTTTTCTCTCTACAGCACAGCAAGCAATTAGACTCTACCAGCAGCTAAGGAGAGAAAAAGAAGGGCAATCTCCTCCTTTGCAATTTACAGTCACCTGAGGACCAGTTGTAAAGTGGTTCCAACTTTACAGCAGTAAGTTTCTTTGAGACACCCAAGGCTATAAAACACTCTCCAATATTTTCAGAATTTCTTTTTCATTCAGGTAGAACTTATTTTTGGGAATCATATTTGTGTGGGAGTGGGCCTCATTTTCATTTGACTTTTTCCTAAATGGCTGGCCAACTGTACCTGCATTATTTCTTGAATAGCTGATTCTCTCCCTGTTGGTTTCCATGTGCTAAATTTCCATATGAATGCGAGTCTGATTCTAGACTCACTCTTGTGTATTGCAGCTTTCTCATTATTGTGAATATGTATTTCTTTGACACATTTTCCAGTTTACCAGTTTCTGCATGCACGAGTTAGTGGCATTGATTATATTAATCCCGCTGCACAGCTTTTACTTCCTTCCCTCCCATACAATCAGCAATCATGGCAAAGCAGCTCCTACCCACCGCTCTCCAGAAATGCTTTTTCCTAAGCATATTAAAGGTGACCTTTCTAATGGATATTTTTAGGCTCGTATGTTCTTTCCTCATTCCCTCCCATACGCTACGTGATTTAATTCTGCCTCAATTTTCCTACCAATATTCATCATGCTCAACATGATTCATTGTTCACTGCCATCAGGTCGATTTGTGACTCACAGCAACTCCACATCTTCACAGTAGAACTGCTCCATTAAGTTTCCAAGATTGCCAGGGCTAATCCCAGAAGCACCCGGTTCAAATCCACAAGATGCTCTGTTGGAGAAGGAGGGACAATCTCCTCCTGTACCAGACAGATCTGATTTGATGGCACACACACACACACACACGAAATAATAAAAATAAAAATAACCAACCAACCAAACAAAGATTGCCAGGGCTGTTATCCAACGTATCTCTGCGTGAGCTCGAACCACCAAATTTTTGACTTGTAGTTGAATGCCTAACCTATTTGTGCCACGCAGGGACTAATGTGATCAAAAGAGTATCTTATTAGATACTTATTAGTTCATTAGGAAGTTCCTCGCTGACAGGCATCATTCTAAACAGTTTCTAGTCCATGCATGTCAGATGGGTCTCACAACAACCCTCTCCAGTAGAAATCATCATCATCCCCAGTTTACAGGTGAGGAAACTGAGGCACACAGGATTTAAGTAGCTTGCCCAAGGTCCCTGAGTTGATAAGTGGGAAGTTGGGATTTGAACACAGATATTTCTTTAACCTAAGCCCGAGGTCCTCAACATTTTCCTCTCTACCTGGCCCTTCTTAGTCTCTCTCAGGTCCCCTTTTCTCCAACATCCTACAGTGGTGGATCTGCCCAATTACAGCCTTAGTCGCTGCTCCTCTCAGTTTATACAAGTACTTTGGCGAAAGCATAATTCATATCCCCTTTTCAATGACACTGTCCTCAACATTAAAAACCAAGTCCAATGGTGATTAATTGTATAAAACATAATGAATGGGGAGGGTGGTAGCAAAGGGCTGAGGATGGGGCAGGAGGCATTAATCATAGGGTTGTACAATTTGATGAGTGAAGGGGTGTGTGTGTGAAGAAATGGGAAAAATCCAGTGTGAAAAACAATGTATTCAAACTTTGTAAATAAACCAATATAACTACCCCCCTACAAAATCTAAACATTATGAATGGGAATAATTGTATGAAACATAATATGAATAAAGAATAGTGTGAACACAATGTGTGTGAACTTTGCAAGCAAACCAATATAAAATAAAATAAAAAAGGAGGGAAAAAACTCCAAACCCTCAAACTCATCACGGTCAAGGTTTTCAGAGGCTGCAGAAGAGATTTCCCATCTTTCTCTCTTGGAACAGCTCGTGGATTCAAACCATCTACATTTGGGTTGGCAGCTCAATTCCTTACCCTCTAGGCTACCAGAGCAATGTCAAAACGGCCCTGTTAACAAGTGGAAAAGACTGCCTTTTATTACAAATCTCTGGGGCTTTGCATTATGCCTGTTTTTCAGCCAATGTCAGGGACACGTTCCAGTTCCATTTGAGTTTATATTCTTTGATCTTTTGTGAATAGATACCACATTTCTAGAGCAGCCCTAATGGTGCTGTGTTAAAGTCTTTGTCTGCCAACCAAATGGTCAGTGGTTCAGATCTACTAGCTATCCCACAGGAGAAGTATGGGGCTTCCAAAGAAATTACAGCCTTGGGAAGCCTATGGGGTAGTGCTATCTGTTCTCTATTGTTTGTTATATATCGTTGAGTCAGAACTGACTCATAGCTGACCCTCCAGTGAGTTTTCAGAGGCAGTAAATCACACAGGAGGAGACTGCCCATCTTGGAGCAATTGGTTAGGTCTTTTGGATGGGCAGTGCAATTCCTTATCACTAAGCTGCCAGAGGTCTGCGTTCTGACTTGACAAAAACAGACTGTGGCTTTTTGGTATGGTCTTTACTGTCTATCAGGAAAACCAATAAGGATATTTTCTTAAAAATAGAAGTAGATTAGCTTCTAAGGGGCAGTGTCAGTTGAGCTCTTCCTGACCATCATGATCAAGCTTTCCATTGTTATTAGATGTGTTTAGCATATGCTAGTTGTTACTAAGAGAGCTGTGAGAAATGCAACTGAGGCTTTCTCCAGCAATCTGCAAATGAGAAGAAGCACTCACACTGTGGTTCAAACTGCCCTTCTTCCCCAGGGTCTAATTCAGTCCCAATGAAGCAGAGTGAGCACAATAAAAACTGAACAAACAAAACCCATTGTCTTTCGTTTGAAACCAACCAATAACTGCCGCCTGCCAGTGGATTTTCAGAAGCACAGGAGGAGATTGCCCATCTTTTTCCCAAGGAACTGCTTGCTGATGGATTTGAACCTCCTGCCTTTGATTTCAAGGGCACTAGGCCACAAGAAGGCCCAGCACAATAGGAAAACTTGCTCTTGGGTTTTGGTCTTTTT
>NW_006399881.1:4948037-4951792 GCF_000299155.1 Elephantulus edwardii
GACCCTATGAATGAAAGACCTGAACACTTGAATAACTTTCATCCTCTCTCCAGGTTCATAGGGTTTCCAGAAGCAAGCTATTTTGGAAGTGGATGTCATTCCTGCTTCCAGGCTTGTTTTAATCAAGGAGCGCCACCAAACACAGTCCACCGTGGGTAACCATCATCACATTTGACACATCAGTGTCACAGTGTTCAGCTTCCCAGAAACCATGAGTTACCTCATATATCCCCATGATCAGAAATAGGGAACTCTTGTGGCCTAGTGGCAAGAAGCTGCGCTGCAATTCCAAAGGCATACGGTTCGAGGTCACCAGCTGCTCCATGGGACAAGGACGGGCAATCTCTTCCTGTTCTATTAACTGCCTCTGAAAACCCACTGGAGGGTCAGCCATGGGTTGGTTCCAACTCTATGGTATACAACAACATCATCAGCAAAAGAGTATGCCCGTTTTAACTTTAAGGGGAAAATAGCATGCGAGATATCGAAAAATCTCAGAAACAAGAGGTTCCTGGAAAAATGAAGAAATACACGCCTTGCTCAGGATGATAAATGGCCCTTTCTGAGATGAGCACCATGTGGTGACCATGTGACTTCTAGTTAAACGTGGTGTCACTGCCAGAAGGTGTCTGACCCTTAACCCATCCCTGACCTCATTCCATGTGCATCTCTGACCCTCGCCCCACCCTTCACACACCCTTCTCAAATACCAAATCCCTCCTGGTTCTCTTCTGACTTGCTGGTTATTCCTTTTCAATATCTTTTCAGATTATCTTTGCCTCCTCCTGCTCACTTCATATCTCAAGGCCAAATATTTCGCCCAGAGTTCTCACTCTACTTCAAACTCTGGGAGATTGTACATTCTCCTATGATTGAAATGGATCACCGAGACCCTGCTAAAGGGATCTCTGGTGATGTAGTCTGTAGGGGGTTGCACTGTTAACCTGAAGGACACACCTCTCTGGGTTTTCAAATCCACGAGTGGGAGAAAGATGGGCAGTCTCCTGTGTGATTTAAAAAGCGCCTGAAAACCCACTGGAGGGTCAACTGTGAGTCAATTTAGGCAGCTCTAGTGGCTTAGTGGGTTGGGGAGTTGTGCTGCCAACCCCAAGGCAGGTCATTCAAATCCACCAGGTGCTCTGAGGGAGAAAGACAGCAATCTTCTTCCACATGATTTACCTCAGAAAACCCACTGGAGGGTCAGCTATGGATCGGTTCTGACTCTGTGGCAAACACCACCACCCTCTGCTAACTCGAGCCTTTATTTCTTGCCCAAGGCCCTCTTTGCCATCCATGTCTGCACATTCAGTCAGCTATTACTGAAGGTCATGGTGTATCTAGATGTTCTACAACTCAACATGTCCAGGTAGAACTCATTATTTTCAAACTAGCTTCTCTCCCTGCCCACCCCTTCTTTGGTTGAAAATATAAAAAATCCAACCTTTTCTATATGTACAATTCTGTGGCATTGGTTCTATTCTTCAGGTTGTGTCACCCTTCTTGACAACCTTTTCCAGACTTTCTCATCATCTTTAACACAAATGCACTGTCCCCTCTCCAAGCCTTTCATCTACCCTTTCGAGTTGTGGCTGACATTTGATCACATATAGAGAATTCTCTGAAAGCACATAATGCTTAATGCAGACATTCTTGTCTCTTTCAAAAACCTGCTTCTCATAGCACCTCTCTTACTGAGTGGTACCACCACTTGCTCCCTCTCCAAAGCCAGAAATCTAAGCCTCATTCTAGATTTTTCTGTTAGCTTCACAGCTTCACATCAAGTCTCTAGCCAATCTTGTTGATTCCACCTGAACTACTAACCCAAAGGCCTGCAGTTTGAATCCATCAGCTGCTCTGAGGGGGGATGATAGGAAATCTCCTCCTGTGTGATTAAATGCCTCTGAAAACCCACTGGGTGGGTTCTGACTCAACAGCAATAACAATGAGCAACAACTAAATGTTTACCGAAGCTGTCTTCTCTTCCCTAGACCGACACCAGTTTTACCTACTTGGTTCCATCTAATCATTCCAGTAATCCCCTAATTCATTGCCCTGTTCTTCTAGTCAATCTCCTCACTAGTCCAAAGCTCCTTTTCAAAGGCCAATCAAATCACCTCATCCCACTCTTAAGCTCTTTCAGTGGTTCCAAACTGTCAAATTACATAAATCCCTCCATGATCTGCCTCCGGTTTATTTCTCCAGGCTCATTTCCTCCCGCTTTTCTCCTAGCTCGCTCACACCAAGCTCGAGCCCAGAGGCAGATTCGAGTTTCGTGGGGATATAAGCTTATGTAATTTGAAAGGCCTTCCAAAAAAAATCATACAACATTGTGACTAAAAACTAGTCCCAAGGCCTGTGCAGGGGCCTGGGTAAATGAGGCACCTGAAGTTCAAACATGGCATTACTTTTCACAATTCTTTGCTTTCACAAGCAATTCTCTCGATCTTGAGTGTCCTTTCTCTCTCTCTCCTTGTCTGCCTGGTAAAACAGTGCATCTCTCAGGAGCCAGCCCCAGGGTCACCTCCCCTCTGTATCTTCACTGTAATCTGTCCTCCACCTCTTTGTCCTTTACAAAACTTATCATATCATGTGGAGACTATTTGCTTAAAACCAGTCTTCCCTGTCAGCATTTCAAGGACAGAATATATGTCATTCATTTTCAGATTTTCAGAGAACAGTGGTCCTTGGCACAAGGTCAAATGCTCAAGCTCACTGCCATCGACTTGGAACTCACTCATGGCTGACCCTGCAGAGGGTTTTTGGAGGCTATAAATCACATGAGAAGAGACTACCCATCTTTCTCCTGGTGGATTTGAACCACTAGAGTAGTGTACCAAAGCTGTGCACTTCGTCAAGGACTAAGTCACTGGCAGGAGGTAGAAGTGAGATATGTTTGCTGAACTGAATGGAGACTCCATCCAGGTATATCTTGAAAGACACCCCACTTTTGGCAAAGAATGTGGGGTAAAACAGTCACTGAAGACAGGGACCCTAGCTGGAGGCAGTGTTAGCCTGTGTCATTCCAAGAAGAGGTATAGCATGGACTCCAACAGCTGAAGCCTCTCTCCACGACTCCACAGGGAGTTCCTCTCTGTGACCCACCACCATCCTCTCACTCTGCCACCCTCCTTACCTGTCCTCCTTGTTGATCTGGTCCCCAAAGCCCACAGTGCTAACAATTGTGAGCTTTAGCCCCACGTTGCTCTCCTTGAGGTCATAGGTATTGGATCGCAGCTGGACACCTGGTTGTGTGTGGGTAGCAGGTTCCCCCTCGAACTTGGTGTTGAACAGAGTGTCCATGAGAGTCGACTTGCCTAGCCCTGTCTCTCCTGAAAAAGCAAAAGGGAGAAGGAATTAGGTTTCTGCCATATGATGACCACAGAGCCATCACAAAACATGTTTCGGGTGCATATTTTATCGGCATGGGAAAAATACCACAAGAAAGCACTCAAGTTTAAAGTATGTAGGGAGCTCTGGTGACTCAGTGGTAAGAAGCTGTGCTGCAATCCCAAAGGCATGTGGTTCAAATCCACAAGAGCTGCTCCACGGGAGCAGAACGGGCAATCTCCTCCCAGGTGATTAACTGCCTGTGAAATCCTGCCAAAGGGTCAGCTATGGGTTGGTTCTGACTTGAAGGGAAACAACAACAACAGGATAAAAAAGTATAGAAAAATATAAGGGAGCTCTATGCACACCCATGTTTATTGCAGCTTTGTTCACAATAGCAAGGAGTTGGAAACAACCTAAGTGCCCAT
>NW_006399881.1:4951892-4954787 GCF_000299155.1 Elephantulus edwardii
TGTACATAGGGTCGCTATGAGTTGCAAGCGACTTGACTGCACATAACAACAACAACAACAATGGCCTAGTAGTGGGTAAGGAGTTATGCTGCCAACCCAAAAGCAAGTGGTTTGAATCTACGCTCTGAAGGAGGAAAATGGGCAGTCTCTTCCTGTGTGATTTACAGCCTCTGGAAACCCACTTGGAGGCGTAGCTGTGAACTGATTCCAGCTCGATGTGTTATACCTGAGTTTGAGTCCCATGGCTACATAGGCTACTTCTACTACCATCAGCCCTCATCCTCACTTGCCACATTCTGGGACAGGAGCTTGGAGTTGCCTCCCCAGTAGGGCATCAGCAATCCCTGGCCAATCCTGGCCTGGTGAAGGGCATCACCTGCCTGGTGACTGACTGCACACGTTTGCAAGGTAACAGGGGGTTAGAGTCAGAGGTTGGCACTCCCAGTGGTTCATCTTCTCCTGCCGCCAAGGCGGCGTAGCATCTTCCAGGCCTCTTATAGCTCAGAAGGCAGGAGATGTTTTTCAAAAGATTTCTCCCTGATGAGAGCTTTCCGGTGTGTGGAGGTGGGGGTGGGGAGAGAGACACACAAGAGCATTCAAGGCAGCCAGACTCTGCAGCAGCCCCCAGCCCAATTTCTGAGCCAGGTTTGACTAAAACGCCTGACTGCCATGGGGGTGGGGGGAATGGCTCCTTACACGGATCAGGTTTCCAGCCAGGGTCTGCCATAGCCATTAGCAGTGAAGACTCTCCCAAAAGAGGCCCCCTGTTTCCCCCCTCCCATTCCAGAGGAACAGGAAGTAAGTATTTGGGCCCCAAGAAAAATTTGGCGAGGTGGGGCCTCTGCCATGGGAGGTGACAGACTTGGCCAAACACTGGAATTTAGCAACCTCACCTCTTTACCCCACCCCCGCTCGCTCCAGAGATGGGTGTGCAGCTCGAAGGGGCCCAGCACCTCTGAGGTGGGAACTCTAGAGGGAATCCCTCTCCCTACCTCATCTCCCTTCTAGATGCTGAGTTTGAGCTTGAACGTGAAGGGGTCCGATCTCCTCAGCACCAGAACTGTCTCCTTCGCTCCTGACCCCCTTGGAGGATTGATTGAGAATGGAGGATGTCAGGGAGACAGAATACCTTCTGGACCCCAGAATCCCCCACCCCATCCTCAGGGCAAGCCTTGGAGCCAGAGCCAGGGCCCCACCTTGTTTGCACAGCTGGAGAAATGGAGGCCAGGCGGGCAGGGAGGGGCAGGGGAAATGACCACCCAAAAGCCAGCCAGCACAAAAGGGCTGTGGAAAAAGGGATGCCAAGCGATTACTGTCTAGAAGCAAAGACCCTGCACATGCACGCGCATGTGGAGGGAACCAGGGCAGTGCAGCATCGGGAGAGGGCAGCAAATCACGCCAACTGGTCTTAGGGGACACTCCACTTCCCGTTTTCCATCCATGTGGAGGCCCGGGCTGGGAGACTGGGCTGTCCCTCAATGCCTGGCACAGACCCAATCTGAGCCTGGGATGCTGACCTTGCCACCGCTGCCTGGGCCCAGGATTGTGTGCATCTGTGTGTGTCCGAGGATGTGCCCAGAACAGCAGCCTGACTGGTATCAGGTTGGGGGACTCTGAGTGCCCCACAGGAATGTGAGGACTTAGCACACAGGCTCCAGCAGGAAATCTGAGAGACCCTCAGGGGTCAGTTTCTCTCCTCCCCCCCCACCACCCGCGCTCTCAGAGCTCCTCCCAGTGTACAACACGTGGGACCTCTTAAGCCCTCTGAGCTCAGCCTCACCAGCTTGGGTGGAGGCAGTTCATTTCACATTGCTTAACGTAGACAGCATTCTGGAAACAGCAGGGGGCAAGCATTACATGTTGTACTGCTAACTGAAAGGCCAAAAGTTATTGCCACGGAGTTGGAACTGACTCATAGCTTACCCTCCAGGAGGTTTTCAGAGGCTGTAAATCACACAGAGGAGATTGTCCATCTTTCCCTGCTACTGGTGGATTTAAATTGCTACGGATGTGCCACTTTTGTTGCAGTGCAACTACCTACAGACTATACCCTCAGAGCTCCCTATATGGTACCAGCTAAGTGAAAAAGACTGAGAGGAATTGTCCCTCTACATCAGCAGTCAGTGTCTCAGAGGATGGTGCAACTGTGGTAGTTTGCATTTTATTCCTCATACAGTTCTGTGCTATTTGAAACTGTTACCCTGAGCATGCATTGTTTTTTATGATCAGAGAGAAATTATGCTACAGGCAGTGATAAAGAAATAGCTATGCCTAGGGAAAAAGATCAGGAAAAAAAAATACCCTTCCTCAGTGATTATCTCTAGGTGGTGGGATTTTCATTTCCTTCTTTATGCCTTTCTATGGTAAAGCCTATTTTTCTATTTCCCAATTTTTCTACAAGCAACATGTCTTGATTGTAGAAAATGAAACGGCAGATCTGACCCAGAAACCCCAACCCAAGGTGTGTGTGTCCAGAGTAGCAAAAAGGGACATCTGTACAACAGTGGCCACTGAAGCACTATTGATAATAGTCAAAAGGTAGAAGCAGTGTGAATGGTCAACAGCAGATAGATAGCTAAATACAATGTGGTATACAGAAGCAATGGAATAGTACGCAGCCCTAAAGGGAGATGAAGTCCTGATATACCAAAGAACACAGCCTTGAAAAACATTGTGCTGAATGGGATAAATCTGTCACAGAAAGGTAAGTGTTGTTTGACTCCATTTATCCAGAATAGACAAATGCCTTGACAGCCAATTTTATTAGTGGTTACCAGGGCAGGAGAAAGAGGCCCTGGGCTTCTGTTAATAGTAGCTGAACAACAACATGATGAATGTAACCAATATCACAGAACTGTTTGTAAAAATCTTTTTATCTAGAGAGGAGCGAACTGG
>NW_006399881.1:4954887-4959443 GCF_000299155.1 Elephantulus edwardii
CAATCCTGGCCTGGTGAAGGGCATCACCTGCCTGGTGACTGACTGCACACGTTTGCAAGGTAACAGGGGGTTAGAGTCAGAGGTTGGCACTCCCAGTGGTTCATCTTCTCCTGCCGCCAAGGCGGCGTAGCATCTTCCAGGCCTCTTATAGCTCAGAAGGCAGGAGATGTTTTTCAAAAGATTTCTCCCTGATGAGAGCTTTCCGGTGTGTGGAGGTGGGGGTGGGGAGAGAGACACACAAGAGCATTCAAGGCAGCCAGACTCTGCAGCAGCCCCCAGCCCAATTTCTGAGCCAGGTTTGACTAAAACGCCTGACTGCCATGGGGGTGGGGGGAATGGCTCCTTACACGGATCAGGTTTCCAGCCAGGGTCTGCCATAGCCATTAGCAGTGAAGACTCTCCCAAAAGAGGCCCCCTGTTTCCCCCCTCCCATTCCAGAGGAACAGGAAGTAAGTATTTGGGCCCCAAGAAAAATTTGGCGAGGTGGGGCCTCTGCCATGGGAGGTGACAGACTTGGCCAAACACTGGAATTTAGCAACCTCACCTCTTTACCCCACCCCCGCTCGCTCCAGAGATGGGTGTGCAGCTCGAAGGGGCCCAGCACCTCTGAGGTGGGAACTCTAGAGGGAATCCCTCTCCCTACCTCATCTCCCTTCTAGATGCTGAGTTTGAGCTTGAACGTGAAGGGGTCCGATCTCCTCAGCACCAGAACTGTCTCCTTCGCTCCTGACCCCCTTGGAGGATTGATTGAGAATGGAGGATGTCAGGGAGACAGAATACCTTCTGGACCCCAGAATCCCCCACCCCATCCTCAGGGCAAGCCTTGGAGCCAGAGCCAGGGCCCCACCTTGTTTGCACAGCTGGAGAAATGGAGGCCAGGCGGGCAGGGAGGGGCAGGGGAAATGACCACCCAAAAGCCAGCCAGCACAAAAGGGCTGTGGAAAAAGGGATGCCAAGCGATTACTGTCTAGAAGCAAAGACCCTGCACATGCACGCGCATGTGGAGGGAACCAGGGCAGTGCAGCATCGGGAGAGGGCAGCAAATCACGCCAACTGGTCTTAGGGGACACTCCACTTCCCGTTTTCCATCCATGTGGAGGCCCGGGCTGGGAGACTGGGCTGTCCCTCAATGCCTGGCACAGACCCAATCTGAGCCTGGGATGCTGACCTTGCCACCGCTGCCTGGGCCCAGGATTGTGTGCATCTGTGTGTGTCCGAGGATGTGCCCAGAACAGCAGCCTGACTGGTATCAGGTTGGGGGACTCTGAGTGCCCCACAGGAATGTGAGGACTTAGCACACAGGCTCCAGCAGGAAATCTGAGAGACCCTCAGGGGTCAGTTTCTCTCCTCCCCCCCCACCACCCGCGCTCTCAGAGCTCCTCCCAGTGTACAACACGTGGGACCTCTTAAGCCCTCTGAGCTCAGCCTCACCAGCTTGGGTGGAGGCAGTTCATTTCACATTGCTTAACGTAGACAGCATTCTGGAAACAGCAGGGGGCAAGCATTACATGTTGTACTGCTAACTGAAAGGCCAAAAGTTATTGCCACGGAGTTGGAACTGACTCATAGCTTACCCTCCAGGAGGTTTTCAGAGGCTGTAAATCACACAGAGGAGATTGTCCATCTTTCTTCCATGGAGCAGCTGATGGATTCAAACCACACACCTTTGGGTTGGCAGCACAACTCCTTACCCACTAAGCCATCAGAGATCCCTCACTTAAAAGGCTGTTGTGTGTACCATGGAGTCAGAACCGACTCATAGCTGACGCTCCAGCAGTTCTCAGAGGCAGTTAATTGCATAGGAAGAGAATGCCCATTTTTCTAATTCAGAGCAGCCGGTGGATTCGAACCACCTGGCTCTGGTTTTACAGAACAACTCCTTACTACTAGGCCACCAAAGCACCCTAGGCAGTTCAAATTCACCAGCCTTTCCTAGAGAGAAAGATGGGGCAGTCTCTTCCCGTGAAGAATGACACTCTGAGGAACTCCAGAGCGGGTCACCATGAATTGGAATCAATTTGATGGCAGTGTGTTTGTCTTTTTAAAAGGATATAAATTTAAAGAACATAATAGAAAATAATGTAAAAGGATGTAAGTTTACAGAACATAATATGAACAATTTTTTTCAAACCACACTCCCTTTCTTGAATGAAAAACCTAAACAAGCAAGCAAATAAAAATCACCACCATTGAGTAGATTTGGATTCATAGTGATGCCCCCCACCCCCAATCAGGTTTCTGAAGTAAGAATTCTTCATGGGAGAAGGTGTTGCCCATCTTTCTCCCCGGGGAGCAAGTAATGGATTCAAACTGCCTGCCTTTAGGTCAGCAGAGCAAACTTCTAACCCTGCAGTAAAGAAAAACATCACCTTTCCCCTCATTTGTTGTTACTGTTTTGCATCCTCTGGCACCTTGTATGGTTCAGTCCTTGTACTTATCAAATGAAGACTTGTATCCAGATTATCAACCACCACCACCACCTTTCAGTAAGGGAACTCTGGTGGCTTAGTGGGTAAGGAGTTGTCCTGTCAACTCCAAAGTGAGTGGTTTGAATCCACCAGCTGCACTATTTGAGAACGATGGGCAATCTCTGTGTGATTTATAGCCTCTTGGGTCCACAATCAATACCCTTGATACTAGCAGTCAGGAGATCAGGAAGTGTATCGCACTGGGAAAGTATGCAGTCTTTCAAAAATTTAAAAACTCCAAATTATTGAGGAGCAATGACATCAGTTGGAGGACTAAAGTGCACCTTATTCAGGCCATGGCCATTTCAATCATTTGTCAGGCTGCTGCGAGCTGGACAGTGAATAATCAGGACAGAAGAAGAATTGATGCCTTAGAACTGTGGCACTGGAGAAGAGTAATGAGTATCCCATCAACTGCCAAAAGAACAAACAGATAAATCTTGGGGAAAGTGCAGCCAGAGTGTTCCTTGGAAGCAAAGATGATTAAACTTCACCTCAAATACTTTGGGCATGTTGCTAGGAGAGGCTATTATTCCTTGGAGAAGGACATTATGCTTGGGAAGGTGGAGGGACGGCAAAAGAGAGGAAGACCCTGAATCAGGTGGATTGACAGTGACTGCAGCAAAGGGATCTAGTGTGTCAAGAAGTGTGAAGATGACACAGGATAAGACTGGGTTCAGATCTTTTGTTCATAGGATTGCTGAGTGATAGCAGGAGGACAGGCAATCTCTTCCCATGCAATTATCTGCCTCTGAAAACCCGCTGGAGGGTCAGCTGTGGGTCAGTTCAGACTCGACAGTACTTAATAACATGGGTTCAATTCGATGGCACCTAACAATAATCCAGATTATCACGGAATTACTGTGTGATCTCAGGCTTGTGCTCTATACCTCTCTTGACCTCAATCACTCTGTGCATTGCTTGTAAACACTTTACCTCTATTTTCTTATCCATTCTCCCACACATCTATGAGGTTGCTGTATGCTGTCAAGTCAATTCTGACTCATAGTGATCTTGTAAGACAGAGCAGAACTGCTCTATAGGGTTTCCTGGCCTGTAACCTTTTTCATGGGAGCAGATTACCAAATCTCCCCCCACCAGAGTGGCTGGTGGGTTCGAACCCCAGACCTTTCAGTTAGTTGAGTGGATAGATACTACCATATATCCGCAATTAACAGACAGACAGCTTTGCGAACTTGGACCAATTCCTCAGCTTCTCTGCTCCTTACCTTCCTCATCAAATGTGAGGTAACTTATCCCCAAGATCACGAGGTAGTAAGTGGCAGAGTCATCACTGGGGCCCAGGCAATCCGATGCGGGAGTCCATGCTCTTTGACCAGCATGCTCTAGGGCTTCCATGAAACCTACGTACCTGTTAACATTCAGTTATTTAACAAATACCTATGTTGTTGCTGTTATGGGCCGTTGAGTCACTTGCGACTCATAGCAACCCTATGTACAACAGCCCTAAACTCTGCTCTATCCTGTGCCAATCGCACTGCTTCTAAGACACCCATCCCAATACCCCAGTCACTGAGTCAATCCACCTCATAGAGGGTCTTCCCCTCCTGCGCTGTCCCTCCACCCTCCCAAGCTTCATGTCCCTCTCCAAGGACCTGTCCCTTCTTACAACATGTCCAAAGTATGTCAGATGTAGCCCCAAAATCCTTGCCTGCAAGGAGCAGCCTGTTTTAACCCTCTCCAGGAGGAACCTGTTTGTTTTCTTAGCAGTCCATGGTACATTCAGTATTCTTCTCCAGCACCACAGCTCAAAGGCATCAATTCTCCTTCTATCCTTAGTCATTGTCCAACTCTCTGATGCAAGTGATTGCACAGACCATGGCCTGTATCAGACACACCTTAGTCTCCAGAGTGACACCATTGCTCTTCAGTACTTTGGAGAGGTCCCTAACAGCAGATTTTCCATCACAATACCTTCTTTGATTTCCTGGCTGCTGGTGCCAAGAGTGTTGACCGTGGAGCCAAGCAGACTAAAGTTGTTAACAATCTCAATCTCTTCACCATCCATCCTGATGCTGCCAGTTGGTCCAGCGGTGAGAATCTTTGTCTTCTTGACATTGAGCCTCA
>NW_006399881.1:4959543-4961996 GCF_000299155.1 Elephantulus edwardii
TCTATCTATCTATCATCTATCTATCTATCTATCTATCTATCTATCTATCTATCCCTGTAAAATATAAGAGAGGAAACTTCCCATCTTTCTTCTGTGGTGCTGGTGGATCTGTATTGCCAAAGGGGTGTCACCTTTGAGTAAGCAGTGCAACTCGCTACCCACTAGGCCACCAGGGCTCCCTAAATAAATGTACCATTGTTTGTTGGTGTCACATACAGTAGAGTCGGAACTGACACATAGTTGATCCTCTAGTGAGTTTTCAGAGATACTTGATCCCACAGGAGGGGATTGGCCATCTTTTTCCTGCAGAGCAGCTGGTGGATTCGAACTTCATGCCTTTGAGTTGGCAGCACAATTCCTTACCACTAAGCCACCAGAGCTCCTTAAATATGTCTTAAAAATAACTAGGGAAATATGCATGGGAATCCAAGGGGGGAAAGGGTTGGAGCAGAGGAGTTAGGATGGGTAGGGGCTAAACTACAGGGTTGAATGATTTGGTGGGTAGAAGGAGGAAGTAAAGGAAATGGGGAGGATCTAGCAGGGACCTGAAAAGACAGAGTAATAATAGGCATAGTCCAATGGTGATTAATTTTATAAAATATAATACATGAGAAGAATAGTGTGAAACAATGTATATGAACTTTGCAAGCAAACTAATATAAAAGAAAATTTTTAAAAATATATATACACTACAGTAAAACAATAGGAGCCCCGGTGCCATAGTGAGTAACATAAGAAGCCTTTTTCCAAAAGGTTGACAGTTTGAATCCACCAACTGCTCTGAGAGAAAGATGGGCAGTCTTCTCCCATCAAGATTTACAGCTTCAGATACCCAAAGAAAAGTAGACATGAGTCATTCTGAACTGGAAAGCAATAAGGGATTGAACAGGTAAGTAACAAAACATGATCCAAAACTAGGAGAAAACAAATATACAGTAAGAGCTGAAAATGCTGGATTTTTATGTCGGAAACTTTCCAGAGAAGGAAAACTCAAGTATTTTCCCCTAAGACAAATGGTAAAAATTGGGAACACCTTACCCAAAGGCAGAGAACTCGTGAGACTTAGAAAATCAAGTCTCTTTTAAAATAAAATAAAATTTTAAAACACCCCAAACCAACCCCAAAGGATCCTTGTCAAGTAAATATCCTCTCCTCGCAGCCCCTGCCTCACGCCCAGCCAGACCCAGCTAGGGCTCTGTAGAAGCTGCCAGAACAGGCGTCCCAGGGGATACTGCGTGGGGCCTCTTGGCTTCTCCCAGCTCTGTTCAGCTTTCAGAAAGACCATTTTTCGCTAATCGGGGAACTGTGCAGGCCACAGATTCTTCTTCTCCTCGGATTTCAAACAGACCAGCCATTTGTTTGTTTAACTAACAGGCTGCAAAAATCCCAAAATGAACCTGCTGCCTTCCAGTCAATTCTGCCTCATGACAACCCTGGAGGTGAAATCCTAGAGGCCGTGAAAAAAAAAAAAAAATTAAACGCTTGGAATTTCAAAAGTGTTGAATTTCACACCAAGAGAAGTGAGTCTGGAAGTAATTCTGGGGAGGGGTGTGTGTGTGTGTGTGTGTGTGTGTAATGAAACTTCAAGGGATGGGAACACCATGATGAACATAATTGTTAGGTGCTGTTGATTCAGTTCTGACTCAAACACTCACTTGCCAAGTCGATCCTGGCTCATAGCAATCCTAGAAGACAGAGAATTGCCCACAGGGTTTCTAAGGTTGTGCGCTTTCAACGAAGCAGACTGCCTATCTCTCTCCAGTGGAGCATCTGGTGGATCCGAACACCTGACCTTTCAGGTAACAGCTGAGTTCTTGAACCACTATGCCACCAGGGCTCCTTCCGGCTCAGAGCGAACCTACGTACGATAGAACAAAATCCCGTTTCTTGGTCTTGCGCCATCTGCACAGCCGTTCGTGTGTCTGAGCCAATTGTTGTGGCCACTGTGTCTGTCAGTCTCGCTCAGTGAGGGTCTGTCTGTCTTAGTGACCTTGATCAACGTGGCTGAATTGTACCTGTGAAGACTGTGCAAATGGTGAAATGTCCTGTCACATGTCTGTTTACTTCAAGGAAAAACAAAGCTTGAAAGAAAGAACAAGTTGGAAGGAAGAGGAGAGGAAGGCTTTAAGACACAGGAGCTACACAGGACTCAGAAATAGGCCACAGGCTGAGCTGGACATGAATGGCAATCACCTCCTAAGCTAGTCCTCACAATGCAGCTACTCCAGGAGAGGCTGTGCCTCTCCAGCAGTTTGAATCCACCAGCCACTCTGAGGGAGAAAGACCCATCTCCTCCCTAGGCAACTCACAGCCTCATAAATCTGATGGAGGATTAGGTATGAGTTGGTTCTGACTCAACAGCTGTGAGATGGAGTTAATTATACTGAGTGAGGGAGCTCTAAGGTGTGTCTAGGTCATGGTGACCTTGAACACCGTGACACTGATGTGTCAAA
>NW_006399881.1:4968071-4973269 GCF_000299155.1 Elephantulus edwardii
AGCCACAGTTTGTTATGATCCACACAGTCAAACGCCTTTGCATAATCAATGAAACACAGATAGACATTCCTCTGGTATTCCCTGCTTTCAGCCAACATCAGCTACAATATATGTCTCATAGCCATTATGATTTCCTATAAATTGGTGGTCTGACTTCCCACAAAGCTGGCGACCCTCAGTCAAGCAAGTCTATTGGTACCATTTTCCCAACAAGATGTGCTTACTTTATGTCTCTGTGTTGCACTTTGGTAGTTCTCACAGCATTTCAAAGTTTTTCCATAATATCACTGCACACTTAAGAGACTATCTGGTACAGAGTCACCATATGTATTATACGCCCTGTGGGAGAAAAATCACGTGACTTGCTTTACTGTGGTGGTCCGGAACTGAACCTGCATGCACAGCTATGTATCTTTTCCATCTTTCTCTTAAGAGGGGCCGGACACTGTTTTAGGGGCTGAGGACACAACAAAGACCAAAAGGCACAATCCCTGTTCTCCCAGAGGTCAGTCACTTGGCGCCGAGATCTCCTCCAGCTCCTGAATGTTGGCATAAGCCAAGAGAAATGACTCAGCATTCAACAGGAAAGTGCTCAAAAGGAAACATTCCAGGAACTAACAACAGTTGGCCAAGGGCAGGGACAAGGTCATACCTGGCTCTGTGGCCTTGTCCTCTTCTTCCTGATCTTGCAGAGGCCTGACAACCAAACGTGCCCTGGCAGGGGCCTGCACTAGTACCTGCATCCCTTCCCAAATTCAGTCAGTGACATCATCTTAACCAAACCAGGAAATCAGGCCTACTGCCCTCAAGTAAATTGAAATTCACAGCAGCTCTGTTGGACAGAGTAGAACTGTTGGATAGAGTCTCTAAGGCTGTAAATCTTGATGGAATTTCATAAAACATATGAAACACAACATGAATGAAGAATAGTGTGAAACACAATGTATACAAACTTTGTAAGTAAGCAAACCCATATAAAATAATAATTAAAAAAATCTTGATGGAGGGAACTGTGGGGGCCTAGTGGCAAGGAGCTGCACTGCCAACTCAAAGGCATGTGGTTCGAATCCACCAGCCACTCCATGAGCGAACGATGGGCTGTTTCCTCCCATGTGATTTACTGTCTCTGAAAACCCACTGGAGGGTCAGCTGTGAGTTGGTTCCTACTCAACGGCACACAACAATAACAAATCTTGATGTCAGAGGCCTGCTCCATTGTTCTCCTATGGGGCAGCTGGTAGGTTTGAACCAACAACCTTTCAGTTGACAGCTGAGTGCTTAACCGATTCACTGCAGCATTGCTTGATATTCAGCTGGTTGGTGTGTGCCATTAAGTGGACATCACATTGGTAGCTTAAAACTGGCTTTGGTGGGAGTAGCCCACCAAGTCAGTATATGCTACAGTCCATGGCCACTTTTCCCCTGGGGGCCTATTAAGCACTGTCTATCACACCCCTGGGTACCGCCTGTCTTGGACAAGTGAGGAGCTCTTTCCCCAGAAACAGAGGGATGAAACAAATGACTTTGACCTTCATAGAATGTTAGTCACCCTTCCCCCTCCTGCTGCAGGGAGCTTCAACCTTGCTTCTCTTGTGTGTATGGTTTTTGTTGGTTTTAGAGGGGGTCCACCCCCAATTTTAACAGAGCCCAGTTAAGCCTGGAATCCTGAGCAGCTTCAATGTAAATATTATCGTTATGACCCTGTGTGCTCCTCATAGGAATTATCCATCCCTGGCACTTTCTGAGGGATGATTGGGAGCTGGGGCTTTTTGCCAGCAATACAAAGCAATGGGCCTCACAGCGTCTGTGCTACTGGCTCTGGTGGGCCCCCCAAGGCCTCCTCATTATATCTAGGAGGCTGAGATCTTTGTCATTTCCAAAGCTAGGGGCTAGGATATTTTGTATGTGTCGGGGTCAGAGCCTTACCCCACTCAGCAATTATCATCCAGCATAGGTTATCTGCTGGAGAGGAGTCCAACAATCCTATCCAGTGTTTGTTGCACTGATTATGACTCATGATGATGCCCATGAGGAAAACTGTGCTCCACAGGGTTTTCAATGGCTGTGATATTTTGCAAGCAGAATGCCAGGTTTTTCTTCAGCGGTGCCTCCTGATAGACTCAAACCAACAAAGTTTCTGCTGATCAGCTGAGTGCAGTAGTCATTTGCATGTACACACACAACAGGAGCAAGGCTGAAGCTCCATGCAGGAGGAGGAGCTCTGGTGGCTTAGTGGTGAGGAGTTGCGCTGCCAAGCCAAAGGTTCAAATCCACCAGCTACTCCACAGAAGAAAGATGAGCAATCTCCTCCCATGAGATTGTCTCTGAAAACACACTGGAGGGTCAGCTATGGGCGAGTTCCAACTCAACAGTACTCAGCAACAAGAACTGAAGGGAGCACTGGTGGTCTAGTGGGTAAGGAGTTACACTATCAACCCAAAGGTGCATGGTTCAAATCCATCAGCTGCTTCTCAGGAGAAAGCTGGGCTGGAGGGTCAGCTATGAGTTGGTTCCAACTTGACACAGCAATGAGAAAAAAAATAACTGTAGGTACCATCTGCCGATGTCTATACATATTAATTTGGCTGTGGATAAAAAACTGTCTCTCTGTACTAGCATAAATACATGCATAACTGCATGCAAGATACACACTCTGTTGGATGTGGTTCTCCAATGCAGCTCAGCATCAAGCTAAACAATAATGAGACTTTTAAAAAGATACTAATGTTGTTGTGCGCCGTCGAGTCTCAACTGACCCATTGGCAGGTTTTCAGAGGCACTTAATCACACAGGAGGAGATTGTCCATTTTTCTCCTGCACAGGCAGCTGGTGGAGTCAAATGATGTGCCTTCGGGATTGCAGCACAGCTGTTTCTTCTTCTTCTTTTTAAATTGTGATTTCAACCCCAAAGATTCCATAACTGGCATCCAAGCTGATATATGCACACCCATGTTTATTGTGACTTTGTTCACAATAGCAAGGACTTGGAAACAATCCAAGTGTCCATCAACAAACGAATGGATAGAGAAGGGGTGGTATATTCACACAATGGAATACTACGCTGCCTTGAAAAACAAGGAACTCATGCAATATTATTCAAAATGGGTGACCCTGGAGGACATTATGCTGAGTGAAGTATCTCAGTCACAAAAGGACAAATACTGCATGGTGCCACTGTTGTGAAACAGGACTGACATCGGGGTTGGGGGGAGACTGAGAAAGATGGGTTCAATAATGTATACTGCATTGAAACAGATGAGGGAGAAAACTGTTTAAAAGGGATATGTGATTAGGTATTTTTGTCATGACAGGAGTCTAGAGCGAAGGCTACATGGTGGAGTGGACCTGGGGGAGGGATTGTAAAACAGTGAAAGAATTTTTTTTTACTTTTCCAAGAGGGTAGTGTACTAGGGGGGAGGGTTGGGAGGGGAGAAAAGTACAACAGTGAATGAATGGAAATCCAAAGTCTCTGTAAATTTTTACTGAAATTAATAATAAATTTAAATAAAAAAAGAGAAAAAATTGTGATTTGAGTGAAAGTTTACAGAAAAGTTGGATTTTCATTCATTCATTGTTGCACATTTTCCTCCCTAACCCCCAGTTCATTTTTTTAAAAAATATTCATTCATTGTTGCAGAATTTCCTAACCCTTCCCCCATCCACTTGGCCATGCACCCCTCATTCTGGGCTGTTGCCATACAGAGAATCCTTTTAAACAGCTCTTTCCTTCATCTGTCCCAATGTAGTGTTCATTACTTATCCCCTCTTTTTGTAGTTTTCCCCCAATCCCCATGTCCATTCTATTTTATAACAGTGGTGTCATGCAGTATTTGTCCTTTTGTGGCTGAGATGTTTCACTCAGCATTATGTCCTCTAAGGTCACCCATGTTGTGTAATGGCAGCACAGCTTCTTGTCACTAGGCCACCAGAGCTCCTCTGTTAACAAAGCTAGTGCTCCCATCATTTTACATTTAAAATATCCTTCCAGAAAAGACAAGACTTTTGGAGAATATTCTGTGTCCAAACAGAATCTATTTCTAATAGTTATTAAGGAATTAAAACTGACAGCCATGCCCAGGCAGTCCACATCAAAGTGTGGCCACTGTTTGTGTATGTGTGAGAGAAAAGACCACACCCAGCAGCCACACTATAGACCCCTTGCCAAGGCAGTGATGGGACTCAGCCCCACAGCAGAGATGAAAATGCAACCTCAGAGCCACTCCGAACTGCTCATGACCTTGAGCTAAATTGTGGGTTCTCTGAACAATGATAGGGTTGCAAACACAGCCAGAGAGCAGCCTGTATGAGCTCTGGACTTTTGTGGATCAGGCGTGGGGCATGAAATTAACCCAGGTCACGCTGGTCTATCTGCAGATCGAAGAGGGGAGTTACTTGGGAAGCCAATTCCTGAATTTGACAATTGGAGAAAGAAGAAGAGGATGTGACTCCTTGGGGGTGACAGGCCTCCTTCCTCCTCCTAAACTCTTGGAACGTCTGTCCTAGGCAGTTCATCCCAGCAGGTACACTCTGAAGCAATTGCTCCTATGCAATGTTTGAATGGTAACAGAGCTTCCGCCAAGTCGATTCCAACACGTAGGACAGGGTAGAATGATCCCAGAGGTTTCTAAGGCTGTAAATCTTCACAGAATCAGATGGCCACTTCTTTGCTTCTTCCACAGAGTGACTGGAGGGTTTGTACTACTGACTTTCCTTCCAGTTAGCAGCCAAGTCTTTTCTTTTTAATTTTTTAAAAATATTTTTTTTGTGATGTGTGTGTGAAAGTCTACAAAGGACTTTTTAATTATGAAGTAATTACACAGCATTTAACTTCAAATGCTACATTAAAATCCCCAAATGTGAATGCTGTTACAAGTTGTGTGTTCAACTATTCTGCCTGTCATTTGTGACTTAGGTATAACATTTCAAAGCATCAAAGCATTATCCTTTGGTGAAATATAAACAAAGTTATCACTACTTCAGAGATTTGACATGTTTATGCATTAGCAAAATCAATGTTACAAACACCACAGTTCTTTAATATAAGGAATAAAAAAATAGAAAAAAATATGTACAAATAATGTGTCTGATAAACTAAAAAAATCTCAAACTCATTGCCCTTACGGCAATCTTAACAGTAACCCTTCATCAGGTTTCTGAGGCTGTATCTACCATTCTAGCAATTTTGACTTCCCCTCCCC
>NW_006399881.1:4973369-4981014 GCF_000299155.1 Elephantulus edwardii
TTAATGAAAATTTACAATATCTTTGGATTTCCATTCATTCATTGTTCCACTTTTCTCCCTGCCCACCCCTCCCCCCAGTTCACCCTTCTCTTTGAAAAGTAAAAGAAAAATTCTTTCATTGTTATACAATCCCTCCCCCCCAGGTCCACTCCACTATACAGCCTTCGTTCTGGACTCCAGTCGTGACAATAATACCTAATCACATATCCCTTTTACAGTTTTCTCCCTCATCTGTTTCAATGCAGTATACATTATTCGTCCCATCTTTCTCAGTCTCCCCCCAATCCCGAGGTCAGTCCCATTTTACAACAGTGGCACCATGCAGTATTTGTCCTTTTGTGATTGAGATACTTCACTTAGCATAATGTAGCAGCCAATTCTTAACCCATTGCCCCGTCACTTTGCTTTAACTCTGGCTTCTCCAGTCTCTGGGCCCTAGGGACACTTGTGATTGATACTGTCTCCCTCCTAAAGCTTTACTAGCCCAGTCATATGTACTTGGTCAAAATGTTGCTTAGAGTGAGTCTGTCATTTCACTTTTTATCTCCTCGACTTCATGACAGGTCACATGGAGCTCTGGGAGGAGTTAAAGGGAATATGATATGTTTGTGCTGGCACTTCGCAATAAGAAGATATTAAGTGAAAGAATCCTGATCAAAAGGGGAGGAAATGTAGAATAGAATTTCAATTCATCCCATCTCCCAGTGGGGTTTTAGAGGCTTTACATCACATGGGAGGAGACTGCCTATCTTTTCCCCTTGGAGTAGCTGGTGGATTCAAACCAAGTGCCTTTGGGTTGGCAGTGCAAAGTCCTTACCACTGGACCAGACAGATCCTGCTGGAAATTTAGTCATGCTTTGGCAGTTAACACTGGTTGTGATAAGACTTGATCTTGACCATCATGCCTTGTGTTTCTTTAGTAACCTTTTCTTAACAGCACCTGATCACAACCATAAGTAGGCATTTGAAGGATAAAGAGTCTAACTTTGAACTCTAAGGCTGTAGCATGTAATTCTGGGACGTATACAATATTATTTCATAGGTTCCAAGGCTGGTGTGTGGGAGTGAGTCATTTAGCTAGTGAGTGAGCCTCTCTGACTGCCCATAACCCACATTTAGAAGTCGTTTTGTTCTTTTCTACTTGTCCTTGAGTATGTAGTGATTCTCCTACTGAAAATAATCTGGGTAAGAGTGCTGTGGATGGGCCTTTCCCAGCACCCTCAGCCCCTTCTATAAAGTCCCTACCACTCTTTACCGCCCACAAGCCCCCTTCACCTCATGCCCACCCCAAAGCCCACTCTTTTCAATAGCCTTTAAGTTGGAACCTGTTTACAGTTGACCCTCCATGGGGCTTCAGAGGCTGGAAATCTCAAGGGATGAGATCACCCACCTTTCTCCTGAGGAGTCCAGGCTGCATTCAAACTGCCAGAAAGGCCCAGCCTTTGGACTACAGCACAGTACCCTCTGGCCTAGGGCACCAGAGCTGCCCTGAGATATAAAGACCTGAAGATACTTTTGCGCGTCCAGAGATGGAAAACAGTACTACTACCACTTCTCGGGAGGAGCTGGAAGAACTACAGGAAGCATTTAATAAAGTAAGTATGTTTGAGGAAATTCCAGCAAGCCATGCAAGAAAGAAAAGCTCCAAGAATCATTTCTCTTGACTCTATCTCCCCACCTTCAATCTCTGCAGTAAACTTGATCTGATGAAATGAAAAAGGTGGGGGGAAGAGTGCTGTGGATGGAAGAGAAGAGGAAATACAGAGTTCGAAAGAATAAGTGACTTTAGCCACAGAGCTTTAGAATACATGAAGAGAAAGCCCAATTAAGGGCTGACCCTGCTCTGTGAAGGGAGCTCTGGTGATCTAGTGGGTGAAGGGATTGCGCTGCCAACCTAAAGTGGTTTTTTTTTTGGGGGGGGAAGGGGTTTCAAATCCACCAGTTGCTCTATGGGACAGAGAAAAGCAATCTCTTCCTATGCAATTTACAGCCTCTGAAAACCTGCTGGATGGCCAGCTCTGAGTAAGTTCTGGCTTGATGGTCATGAATTGCGATGAGTTTTAGATCTGTGATGTGAAAGAGTCCCTCACCTGCTCTATAAAGAAATAAGAGGATGGGGAGCTCTGGTGGCCTAGTGGCAAGAAGCTGCACTGCAATCCCAGAGGAGCACGGTTCGAATCCACCAGATGCTCTGCCGGGAAAGGAAGGACAATCTCCTCCTGTACCAGTCAGATCTGATTTGACGGTACACTCACACAAAAATAAAAAAAAAAAAAGAAATAAGAGGAGGCAATTAGCAAAAGTGCTCAAGTGTTCCTGTCAGTGTGAGAACGGATTTTCTCATGGTATTTATAGAATCATTTTGATTCAGAAGGAGGTCACCGAAAATTTGTGGGTATGCTTTCCTGCACTGGATGGTGACAATTATGTGCTAGGATGGTGCTTGCAAATTTGGGATTTTTCGCGGTCTCAGCAGAGGTTCTCAAAGACTGTCAAGGAACTGCTATCCCTCATTTTGGTTTGGTTGGTGCTTGCCAGTTTCCAAAGTGGTTTTGTGCTCCCCCAGAGATGTTGCTGGCAGCAGTTAGGAAAATAAGAGGAGTATGGGCTCAGCCAGATCTGGGTGTGCATCGAGGCTCTGCCTCTTAGTCTGTGTTGCCTCAGGTAGATCCTTTATCATTCCCCAGTTCCTAGGTCTCTGTTTCACTTCACAGTCCTGGTAAGGACAAAAAGAGCTACCAGTGGGAACGTTTTTGAAAAGTTTGTTGTTGTTAGTTGCTGTGAATTTTGACCCAGTGAGTGAGCTACCCTGAGTTTAACTCATTCATTCATTTCACACACATTCTGAGACTTTTTTGTTCTGCAACTATACAGAGGCAACCAAGACGTGGTTCTCACACTTGAGAGACCCAGCTTCCCACATTTGAGCCCCAGCTGCATTAAGCAGTCGATGAAACAGACGGACTCAGCCTCTTGCCACAGCTAGTGGGCAGGCATCTTTCTTCAGCTGTTCGTCCCCTCTCTTGAGTTTGGTCCTGGCCCCTAAACTCTGAAGTCAACTTGAACTTGACAGTGTTAGTACAGTCAGCCGAGCCCTCTTCCAAGATTCCCACTGGGCCTCAAGCATCTCAATTTCCCCCAAGGTCTGTATCTACACTCTAGCTTGTTTTTGTGCTGTTGCTGTTGCGTGCCGTTGAGTTGAGGATGGCTTAGAGCAACCCTATTAAAAACAGATTTGTAGGGGAGCTCTGGTGGCCCAGTGGCAAGAAGCTGCACTGCAATCCCAGAGACGCACGGTTCGAATCCACCAGATGCTCTGCTGGGGAAGGAGGGACAATCCCCTCCTGTATCAATCAGATCTGATTTGACAGTATGCACAAATAATAAAAAAAATTAAAAACAAAACAAAACAGATTTGGATCCTGTGCATCTCTGATACACTTGAGCCCATGTTAATCCATCTTGTTGAGGGTCTTTCTCTCTTTCGCTTACTCTCCAACTTTCCACACATGATATCCCTCTCCAAAGAATAGCCTATCCTAGCAACATGTCTAAAGTATGAGCGATGAAGCTTTGCCATCCTTATCTCCAAGGAGCACTCTGGCTGCACTTTTTCCAAAATGCTCCTTCTGTTGGCAGTCCATGGGATATTCAGTACTTACCCCAAGACCAAAACTCAAAGACTCTTATTCTTCTATCATCTTTATTCATTTTCCAGCTCTCAGGTGCATAGTAGGTGATTGGAAAGACCAGGTGCATTTTAGTCTTCAAACTGGCATCATTACTCTTCAGTAATTTGGAGAGGTACCCTGACCTCTTGTTGTTGTTGTGTGCTGCCGAGTTGCCTGCGACTTATAGTGACCCTCTGAAGCCTGCCCTCTCCTGAGCCAGTCTTGCTGACTCTGATACACATACCCCCAATTCCCTAGTCACTGTATCAACCTCTCTCATCTGGGGTCTTCCTCTCCTGCACTGTCCCTCTACCCTTCCTTCTCCAAGTACCAGTCCCTTCTGGCCACATGCCCAAAGAATGTAAGACAGAGCCTCAGAATCTTAGTCTCCAAGGAGAAACTCCATTTCACTCTCTCCAAGACAGACATATTTGGTTTTTTTGGTGGTCTATGGTATGTTCAAGACTCTTCTCCAGCACAACTTAAAGGTATCAATTCTTCCTCTCTCATCCTTAGTCACTGTCCAGTTCTCTGAGGCATAACAAGTAATTGTGAAGACCATGGGCTGAATTAGAAGCACCTTAGTTTCTAGACTACCATTGTTGCTTCTCTGCACTCTGTAAAGTTCCCTGACAGCAGATTTACCTAATGCAATTTGTCTTTTGATTTCCTGACTACTGGTGCCAAGAGTGTTGATTATGGAGCCGAGGTTTTTTACCATCCATCATGATAATGCCAATTGGCCCAGTGGTGAGAATCTTTGTCTTCTTGATGTTGAGCTTCAACCCATATTGAAGGCGGCAGTCCTTGACTTTCTGCAGCAAGCGCTTCAGACTCTCCTCAGTTTCAGCAAGCAAGGCTGTATCATCTGCATAACGTAGGTTGTTGATGAGTCCTCCTCCAATCTTGATGTCACATTCCTCCTCATAAAGCCCAGCTTCCCCAATGATCTGTTCTGCATACAGACTGAAAAGGTATGGAGACAGGACACATCCCTGACACACTCCTTTCCTGATTTTGAACCTTACAGTGTTTCCCTGCTCTGCTCTGAGGACTGCTTCCTGATCCAAGTATAGGTTTCCCATGAGCACAATGAAGTGTTCTAGGATTCCCAGTCTCCTCAAGGTTAACCACATATTTTTGTGATCCACACAGTCAAATGGTTTTGTATAGTCAATGAATTACAGATAGATATCCCTCTGGTACTCTTTGCTTTCTGCCAGGATTCATATGATACTGGTGATAGTGTCTCTGGTGCCATGGCCTCTTCTAAACCCACCTTGTATTTCTGGCATTTCTCTGTTAATGAACGATATCAGTCATTTCTACATGATCTTCAGAATAATTTTCTTTGCATGTGTCTCCTGTCTGTACCAAGGGTGGTTTTGATCATGGATTCAAGTAAGATTGACAGTATCAATCTTTTCTCCATCTATCATGATATTGCCTATTGGACCTTTATTTTCTTGATGTTGAGATGTAATCCATATTGAAGGCTGTAGTCTTTGATCTTCTGCAGCAAGCATTGCAGGCCCTCCTCATTTTCAGCAAGCTAGGATGTATCATCTGCATAACATAGACTGTTGATGAATCTTCCTCTGATCCTGATTCCCCTTCATAGGGTCCACCTTCTCAAACTGTTTGCTCAGCATACATGCTGAATAGATATGAAGAATGGATACAACCCTGACACACACCCTTCCTGACTTTAAACCATACAGTGTACCCTTGGGACAACAGCTTCTTGGCCTAGATATAAATTTTATATGAGCATGATTAAGTGTTCTGGGATTCCCATTCTTCTCAATGTTAGCCATAGTTTGTTATGATCCACACAGTCAAATGCCTTTGCATAGATTTCCCATCTTTCTTCAGGGGCGTGGACTCGAACCACTTGCCTTTGGCTTGGCAACGCAGCTCCTTACCACTAGGCTGTCAGAGCTCCCTTTAAATATAAAACACTCTAGCCTAGATGGGTGGGGGGGATATAATGACAGGCAGCTGCTTACAGAAATAAGCAGAGAGATAAAAGAAGAAGGGGAGAAAACATGCTCATGGATAGATCAGAACGATACACTATTTAACCTAATTACCTGCAAAGTCACATCCAGCCATTAAGGATCCATATTCTGTAATAGAATTTCCTGCTATGGAAATACTCACCCACACACAGGATGTTGAAGCAGAAGCCCTGGCTGACGGACTTATTCACCAGCTGGTCAGGCAAGCTGTCAAACCCCACGTGTCCAGCCAGGGGGACAGTTCGGCAGTCTTCACCCTAATTTGAAAGGGGAGAGAAGGGAGAAGATGAGCACATGCTAAACAGCAATCCGCGTCCTACACTCCATCTGAGGAAGTAATGCCCACCCAGCGTGTCATCTCTCCCCCAGCCACGCCCCGCTCCTGTCAGCCTGGAAATCACACAGTTCCTAGGGACAGACATCATCCAGGCTCGAGAATGGACTTCACCATAGGTGTAAACAGAGCAAATTACAGAGGGGGTTTATCGGCGTGGGAGGGTAAAGTCAGGGACTCGAGAATGCTGGCAGCAGCAGAGCTCCACTGGGGTTAAATCTAGGCTCAGTTTCTTTCTTGATCTGTCATTGTTGTTATGTGCCATCAAGTTGATTCCGACTCATAGTGATGTGACTCATATGCATGTGACATAGTAGAACCGCCTCACAGGGTTTGTAGGCCGTGATCATTGTAAAATAAAATTTATTATTTATTTATACTATCATTTGCTTTTGTACAATTACTCCAATACATTGTTTCATTCATGTACATTTAATTTTATACAAGCATTTCTGTGCATTGTGGTTTATGTCATTAACTACTATTGATCAATTACTTTTCTTTCCCTTTCTCTTCAAGTCCACATTGCACCTTACCTAGTCCTTTACCTCCTCCATCTCTCCACTAATGTTGTTGTTGTTGTTATGTGCCGTCGAGTCGCCTGCGACTCATAGTGACCCTATGTAAAACAGCCCTAAACTCCGCTCTGTCCTGTGCCAATCGCACTGTCTCTGACACTCCCATCCCAATTATCCCAGTCACTGAATCAATCCACCTCATAGAGGGCCTTCCCCTCCTGTGCTGTCCCTCCAACCCTCCCAAGCATGATGTCCCTCTCTAAGGACCGGTCTCTCCTCACTACATGTCCAAAGTAAGTTAGACGGAGCCTCAGAATCCTTGCCTCCACTAATAGGCTGTCATTTTTATGGGAGCAGATCACCAAATCCTTCTCCTATAGAGCAACTGGACTGGTTCAAACTGCCAACCTTTCTGTTAGCAGCCAAGCACTTCACTGCTATCAGGACTCCATACTTCAGTCACGTTGTTGAGTAGCATACCAATCCATAGCTGACTCCCCAATGGTTTTTCAGAGACTGCAAAGATTGTCCATCTTTCTCCCGTACAGCAGCTGGTGGATTCAAACAGTGTACCTTTGCATTGGCAGCACAATTCCTTACCACTAGGCCATCAGAACTCCCTCACATCTGTTGTATGAGATAACAACATAAGCTATCTTGCAGGTGCAAATGTTCACATATTTGGATGATACCAAAGGTCAGTGAATCAAATCTACCTAGAGGCGCTGAGGAAGAAAGTCCTGGAAATCAGCTTCCAAAACAACCCATCATTGAAACACACTGACACACAAGAGGCCACGGCCATGAGTTAGAACTGACTCAATGATAAGCAGTTTGGTTTGACATTTAGAGGCGACTGGGAGAATGAAATGGCCTCATAGGTGTAATGCTTAGCGGGATGCTTGGTACACATGTAAAGTGTTTGGGAAATATCACAAAGAAATTTTAAAAAAGAAGCAATCCTCAATAGCAAGGAGTTGGAAACAACCCAGGTGCCCATCATCAAACGAATGGATAAAGAAGCTGTGGTACAGTCACACAATGGAATACTATGCTGCATTGAATAACAAGGAACTCATGCAATATTATTCAAAATGGGTG
>NW_006399881.1:4981114-4989490 GCF_000299155.1 Elephantulus edwardii
CATGGTTCCACTGTTGTAGAATGGGACTGACATCAGGGTTGGGGTAAGAGAAAAACTGGATCAATTATGTATACTGCGTTGAAACAGATGAGGGAGAGAACAGTTTAAAAGTGATATATGATAGGGTATTATGGTTATCACAAGAGTCCAGAATTAAGGTTGCATAGTGGAGTGTACTTGGGGCGGGGGGGGATTCTTTTGCTTTTCAAAGCGAGGAGCAAACTGGGGGGGAGGGCAGGGAGAAAAGTGCAACAATGAATGAATGGAAATCCAAAATCTCTATAAATGTTCATTAAAATTAATAAAATTAAATTTTTAAAAAAGGAAGCAGTCCTTTCTTGAGGGCATGTTGAGGATTTACAAAGATGGTAAGAGAGTGAAGATTAAGGCCCAAGTTCGAGTCCCACCTCCACCACTTTTCAGCTGTGTGACCTCACGCAACCTACTTGTCAAGGTTTCCCCAGGCATAAGATTTAGAACTAGTAGCTCCCGCCTCATGGGACTGACGAGAGAATAATATAACATAATGTTCCTCTGGCAGTTAGCACGGTGTTTTAAATGTAGCAAGCATTCAGTCAACTGTTTCTGTTGTTGGTAACAGCCAATGAGTTGGTCCCTAACTCACAGTAATCTCATACGCATTGGCATTGGATCTTTGTCTTCCACAAGGTTTCCATGGGCTGATTTTTAAGACGGAGACCTCCAGGCCTTGCTTCCTAGCCCATCTTAGTGTGGAAACGCCACTGAAATCTTGTATTCAGCATCACAGCCCCACACAGGACTCCACTGAAAGATGGGTCACTTGGCTGGGATTCAAACACTAGCTGCTATTGTTACTGCACCATAAAGTTAGCCTTCCACTCAGACACTCCCCCAGCGGACACTTAACAACACGGAATACTGTGGATTCCTCTAATTAAGGGAGCAGCCGCCATGTCTCCTCTGCTTCCCTTGCTGCCACAGGGGTCAGCCAAGCCACTCCCAGTCCTGGAAAGCAGAGCGCCTTCCCTTTGCCTGTAAGGTCCCAAGACTGCTTCTTGTTAATGGCTTTACTGAACAAGGACTGCCTCAAACCAGGGCAGGCTTCCAAGGAGCCAGGAGGGACCAACAAAAGGGGCCAGCGTTTGCTCAAGACACTTTTCAACTGTCCAAGGTCATGGGGGGAGGAGGGAGGAGAAGGGGTGCTGGAGACACAAGAACCAGACAGGAGAAGCGGACACGGACAGTGCAACGAGTAAGGATTTCTGTTGGGTGGGGCAGCACCAAGCAATCCAAGAAGGGCATGGTTGGTGCCAGGAGGCCTGTGCCAACATCCCAGGCTGAACTAGCGGGCAGTTCTGCTGGGCTGACTTGCTTTCAGAGTACGCCTCTAATAAGGGTATACACACTCACATTGAAGGCTTGGCGGGGAGCTGACATCGAGCTGGCTTCCAGAGAGCTTTTTCACCTAGCTTAGGAGCCTGCTCCCACTGGCGTCATTCATCTGATCCGCCAAGAATGGCAAGGCTGCCGTTGGTGACTGCCATCTGGCAAGTTCATTACCCTCGCACGTCTCCCGCCCCCACTCTCCGAGGAGCACTCTTGACAGACGACCATATGCCATCCTGCAGTGGGGGTGGGTGGCACATGCTGGGATCCAGAGGGGCATCTGGAGACAGCTGAGTTTCAGGAGGGAGTGCCTCGCCCAGGGCCTCCTTCTACACCCACTTTTCCCCACCATCACTTCTGCCACCACCTCCTCTTCTCTGAAAGCTAGCCAAGTAGGATGTAAGATCCCACTGTTGGTGCTCGGTCCTCACCACTGCAGGGGAGACATATGCTTTCACGACGGAGCCTCCTACGTACCAGGCATCGGAAATTGGGATGGACCCAGAGCCGAGGTTTCCTGAGCCATGTTTTATCACCCCTGGCTGCTTCTTCCTGTCTCCAAATTCAGCAACATGAAACTTCCAGTGCTCCAAAGCCTCTGATCCAAGCGCCAAAAGCAGAGGAAAGGGAATGCTCAAGGTAAAGACAGTTGTGGGCAGCAGGAAGAATGCTGTTGCCCCTTATTCTTACTTCATTGTCAAGACACTCACCAGCTGTGTGCCCACCACTCTCTCCCACCTGGTACAGCGCTGTCATTGCCAGCTGTCACTTAGTTGGCCCCTGCCGCACGGCGACCCTATAAACAGGTGGATCAGATTGCTGTGATCCAGAGGGGTTTAATGTTGGTTAAATTCTGGAAGGGATGGCCAGGCCTTTCTTCCTAGTTCCTCCTAGTGTGAAAACTCTGCCGGCAGCTGCTCAGCATCATAGACAGGTGTTAGCCGTGCATGAGATGCACTGGCCAGGAATCAAATACAGATAGCCCGCATGGAAGACAAGAATTCTATCTCTGAGTCACCTCTGATCTCAAAATGCTGTTGTTGTTGTTGTGTATGATCAAGTCGGAACAGATTCCCAGCTGACCCACAGCTAATTCACAGCAGTGGGTTTTCATAAATTGCATGGGAGGACACTACCCATCTTTCTCTCATGGAGGCTGGTAGATTCGAACCACTTACTGTGGACGGCCAAAAGAACACACAGGTATGTCTTGGAGAAAGTGCAACCAGAGTGCTCCTTAGAGGCAAGGATGGCGAAGCTTCACCTCACATACTTTGGGCATGTTGCTAAAAGAGGCTATCCTTAGGGGAGCTCTGGTGCCCTGATGGCAAGAAGCTGTACTGCAATCCCAGAGGTACACGGTTCGAATTCACCATATGCTCTGCTGGAGAAGGAGGGACAATTTCCTCCTGTACCAGTCAGATCTGATTTGATGGTACACTCACACAAAAATAATAAAATAAAACAAAAAAAAAAAGAGGCTATCCTTTGAAAGGGACATCATGCTTCAAAAGGTGGAGGGTCAGTGAAAGAGAGGAAGACCCTTAATGAGATGGAATGACATGGTGACTGCAGTAATGGTCTCAAAGGTGTCAGAGATGATGAGGATGGTACAGGACAGGGCAGGGTTCAGAACTGTTGTTCATAGGGTCGCTATGAGTAGTACTCAACTCGAAGGCACCTAACAAGCACCACCACCTTTGGGCTGGCAGCACAGCTCACTAGACCACTGGAGCTCTCTCACTGTGTTGTAATGCACCCTAGGTAGCAGAAGAAAGAGTGTGGGGTCTGAGAGGTATAAACACTTGGATAATGTTTTAGAAAGATCATTCCAACCTCGGGGTGCTTCAATTAAACACATTAAGAGATGTGGTCTGTTTTTTTAAAAAAATTATTATTAATTTTTGTAAAAATTTACAGAGACTTTGTATTTCCATTCATTTATTGTTGCACTTTTCCCCCCTCCCACCGCCCCCCCGCCAGTACACTAACTACCCTCTTTGATAAGTAAAAGAAAAATTCTTTCATTGTTTTACAAACACTCCCCCAGGTCCACTCCACCATGTAGCCTTCGCTCTGGACTCCTGTCATGACAAAAATAGCTAATCACATATCCTTTTTAAACAGTTTTCTCCGTCATCTGTTTCAATGCAGTATACATTATTGAACCCATCTTTCTCAGTCTCTCCCAACCCCAAGGTCAGTCCTGTTTTACAACAGTGGCACCACATGGTATTTGTCCTTTTGTGACTGAGATACTTCACTCAGCATAACGTCCTCCAGAGTCAGAGACACCTTAGGAGATAGTTCCAATAATCTTGAATTGGTGGATGACATGCAGATACTATGACAATACATGCTGGTTGAAGCAGGCTGATCTGTTTTGGGAAGTGTAAGGGAGAAACACACAATCTTGCTTGCTGAAACTGAGGAGGGCCTAAAGCGCTTGCTGCAGAAGGTCAAGGACTGCAGCATTAAATATGGACTGAAGCTCAACATCAAGAAAACTAACCACTGGGCCTACTGGCAGCATCAGTATGGGTGGGAAAAAGATTGAGGTTGTTAACAATTTTTGTTTGCTTGGCTCCACAATCAAAACTCTTGGTACCAGCAGCCAGGAAATCAAAAGACGAATTACATTGGTAAAGTCTGCTGTCAGGTACCTCTTCAGAGTACTGAAGAGCAACAATGTCAGTCTAGAGACTAAAGTACACCTGATCTAAGCCATTGTCTTTGCAATTGCTTGTTATGTGTCAGAAAGCTGGGTAATGACTATGGAATGAAAGAAAAAGAATTGATACCTTTGAGCTGTGGTGCTGGAGAAGAGTACTGAATATACCATAGACTGCCAGGAGAACAAACAAGTTTGTCCTGGAGAGGGTGAAACAGGCTGCTCCTTGGAGACAAGGATTCTGAAGCTTTGTCTGACATATTTTGGGCATGTTGCAAGGAGGGAACAGACCTTGGGGAGGGACATCATGTTTGCGAGAGTGGAGGGAGAGTGCAGCAGAGGAAGACCCTCAATGGCATGGATTGAGTCAATGACTGGGGTAATGGGTGTAGGTGTATCAGAGACAGTAAGGTTGTTGGCACAGGATAGAGCAGGGTTCAGAGCAGTTTTAAATAGGGTTGCTAGGAGTCACAATTGATGCGATGGCACTTAAAAGCAACAACAACAACAAAACAAGGGAGGAAAGAATTGAAGAGACATCCTAAAAAAGGGATGGGACTCAACAAATGATTGGGTAGAGAGGGTGAAGGACAATCCAAGCTGCGCCTAAGATCCAGAGCCTGGGAGCTTGGATTGATGATGGGACCAGTAATTGTTGGGAGCTGTTGAGTAGGACTCATTGTGACCCTCTGAACAACAGATATGAACCCTCTCTTACACTGTACCACCTTTATCATTCCTGATACACCTGAGTCCACTGATTCAGTCCTGCATCTTGCTCGGGGCCTTCCTCTCCTTCACTGACCCTCCATCTTTCCAAGCATAATGTCCCCTCTCTAAGCCACCAGGAGTAGAAAAAAGGAAAACCAGGAAAGGGGCTTTATTTATCAAGCTGGTTGAGGAGTAGAGTTCGTAGGGTTACACTGAGAACCCAAAGGCTGTGTGCCTCTATGGCGGTTCAAATCCACGAGCAGCTCTGCGGGAGAAAAATGGGCAGCCTCCTCCCATGCTCATTTACAGCCTCTGAAAACCCACTGGAGAGTCAGCTATGAGTCAGTTTGCACTTGATGCCAATGAGTGAGATTATTAAAAAGGAGCCCCTGGTTGGCACAAGGGGCTAAGAGCTACTAACTGAAAGATTAGTCTTTCAAAACCAACCAGAAAAACCTTGAAAGAAAGGCCTGAAGATCTATCTCCAAAAGGTCATAGCGATGATTTCTGGTGCACAGTTCTAGTCACAGTGAATTGAAATCAACTCAGTGGCAACTGGTTTGGGGTTTTCTCCACTCCTTTAAAAATTGTATTTACTGCCTTGTTTTGTTGAGTTTTAGCTTGTTTGTTTGGTTGGGTTTTTTCTTCTCCAGGAGCCCTAGTGGCATTCTGTGCTACATGTTGAGCTGATAACCAGAAAGTCAGTGGTTCTAATCCACCACCCATTCCTTGGGAGAAAGATGGGCAGTCTCCTTTTGCAAAGACTTTAGAGTCTCAAAAATCCAGTGAGAGTCATTAAGAGTCAGAAATGACTGGGCAGTTAGTGGGTTTTGGTTTCAGTTCTTTTTAATTAATCGATGTCCATTCTATAAATTCTAGAACATAAGAAAAATTGCAAGTGAGAAGATAAAAATAACTTTTAATATTACTTACAGTGATAATTACTGTTAATATTTATCTCCCTCCAGTCTGTATATATATATATATTTTCAATATAGGTTTACTACTGTATATCCTTTTTCATAACCTAAGTTTACATTTAATATTTACACTTAGTGTTCCATTATGGAAATTTTTTTTGTTTTCCTAACCAATCTTCAACTGCTGGCCATGTAGCTTCTTTCTAATGTTTTAACGATGCAACAACTCTTCTTTGTAAATGTTTGCACATCCCTCTGATTAGATCCTTAAGTTAAATTCCTTGGGTCCAAGGACACATTCATTTTATTTAAAGACTTTTGTGTTAGTGGGGATTGTTAGGTGCTATCAAGTCAGCCCAGCTGCAAGGCATTGCAATAAAAAAACCTGCCCAATTCTACTCCATCTTCACAGTCGCTGCCATACTCAGGCCCATGTTGTGGTCATTTCGTGGAGGGTCTTCCTCTCTTTCTTTCTTTCCTCTATCTTTCCTAGCATGATGTCTTTTTCCAAGGACTGGTCCCCTCTTGATAACATACCCAAAGTATGTGAGATAAAGGTGCACCAGCTTTGTCCCCAAGGAACACTCTGGTTGCAATTTTCTTTGCCAGTACCATAATTTAAAGGTACCAATTCTTCTTGGGTCTTTCCTTATTCTTGACCAATTTGCACAGGCATTATGAGGCAGTTGAAAAATACTATCTGTGGCTTGGGCTATGTGCTTGGGGTCTTTGCTTTTTGACACTTTCAAGAGGTACTTGGCAATGATCTGCCCAATATAATACATCGTTTGATTTCTTGACTGTTTCCATGGGCATTGATCATGGAGACAAGAAAAAAAAGTAAATCCTTCATAACTTTAGTATTTTTCCCCATTTACCATGATGTTCAATTCTGAGAGGTTTTGGCACACAGGCTTTGTTACACAGTGTGACAATTTGTTAAACAGAAAATAGCATCATGCACACCTATGTTTATCGCGGCTGTGTTCACAATAGCAAAGAGTTGGAAACAACCTAAGTGCCCATCAACAAACGAATGGATAGAGAAACTCTGGTATATTCACACAATGGAATACTACACAGCACTGAAAAACAAGAAACTCATGAAATAGTATGCAAAATGGGTGACCCTGGAGGATATTATGCCGAGTGAAATATCTCAGTCACAAAAGGACAAATACTGCATAATGCCACTCTTGTAAAATGGGACTGACATAGGGGTTGGGGAGGAGACTAGAAAAGATGGTATAAATAATGTATACTGCATTAAAACAGATGAGAGAGAGAACTGTTAAAAGGTATATATGATTGGTTATTATTGTCATGACAGGAGTCCAGAACAAAGGCTACATAGTGGAGTATACTTGGGGGGGGGAGAGATTGTATAACAATGAAAGAATTTTTCTTTTACTTCTCAAAGTAAAAGAGGTTGGGCAGGGGGAAAAGTGCAACAATGAATGAATGGAAATCCAAAAATCTCTGTACATTTTCATTAAAATTAATAAAAAGAGAAAATAGCACCAATATCTATTTCTGCCTCTAGTATATGGGAGTGTCTGTTTACCCATATTTACACCAACATTGAGATTTATAGATTCTTTTCAAACCATGGTAATCATAAAAAACTGGTATCATGTTTCTCTTGCATTTTTCTAGTGAGGGTGCACTTGACTCCCCCGCCCCTTGCTAGTTCAATACATGTGTTGTGTATGTATATGTGAGTGGTCTGCTCCTGTCTTTGAGAGAGCTCTGATAGCCTCATGGGTAAGGAATTGCACTGTCAACCCAAAGGCACAAGGTTTGAATCCACCAATGTTCCATGGGAAAAACATGGACAATCTACTCCTTGTGCAATTTGTTGTTGAGTATTTCAAGTCAACTATGACACATAGGGACCCTATGAACAAAGGACCTGAACTTTGCCTTATCCTGTACCATCCTCATATCTCTGACATACTGGAGCCCACAGTCACCATCACTGTCAATTCATTTCATTCAGGCTCTTCCCTTCCGTCACTGACCTGCCACCTTTAATGGATGTTGGCAGCTGTTTCTCCTCATGTTGACTGTCCAATCTAAGGGCTCTAAATGTATTGTATCTAACAGAGTTACATTACAGCCTCTGAAAACCAGCTGGAGGGTCAGCTATGAGTCAGTTCTGACTTGACAGCACATAACAACAATTCTTGTCTTTAAAAAAAAGGGGGGTGTTTGATTATTCATTCTGGAGTGTAAAAACCTTTTATATATTAAGGGAGAAATAACTTTTATTTCATGGTAAGATAGCCAAGAGAAGAAGAAGTCCAGTAAGTGGTTAGCAAAATGGAACTGTAGGCACAGGGGAAATCCAGGATGAAGATATGTATGTGGGAGGGAAAGGTATGAAAACAGAATTCATTCTCCAAGAGACAGTATCAAGGAAGAAACGCCGCTAAAGAGTATTTTTTTTAAAGAGAATACAGTATTGGGGGGGGGAAATGTATAGGAAAAACGGAATGAAAAGTCCAATATGATTTGTAAACTTTCACCCCAATTAAAAAAAATCCATTTTTAAAAAGGGAGGGGGAAAAAAAGAAGACAGAGAATAGGAAATGCCCTGTGGAAGGTGGTATGTTGCTTTCTCAAAAAGTTGCAAATAGAGATACCATTTGACCCAGCAATTCCACTACTGGGAATATACCCCAAAGAGACCATAACTGACATCCA
>NW_006399881.1:4989590-5013297 GCF_000299155.1 Elephantulus edwardii
TATATGCACACCCATGTTTATTGCAGCTTTGTTCACAATAACAAGGAGTTGGAAACAACCCAAGTGCCCATCAACAAAGGAATGGATAGAGAAGCTGTGGTATATTCACACAATACTGCATTGAAAAACAGGGTGTACTAGGGAGGAGGGTTGGGAGGGGAGAAAAGTGCAACAATGAATGAATGGAAATCCAAAGTCTCTGTCAATTTTTACTGAAGTTAATAACAAATTTAAATTTTTTTTAAAAAAGAATAGGAAATACCCACAATATGGATCAGGCATGCTGGTGGCACAGTGCGTAAAGCCCTTGTCTACTAACCACTAAGTTGGTCGTTCAAAGCCACAGGCCACTCTATGAAAGACAATCTACATCCATAGAGATGACAAGGGTCGCTATGAGTTGGAATTAACTCAACAGCAGTAGGTCAAGTAATGAGAAGATAGAAAGGATTCTGCCAAGAGAAGAAAATAATCAGAAAGTAGAAGACCCAACAGTTGTCTTCACCAGAGCCAAAGGGAGGAGGCAAGAAGAAGTATAGAGAAATAATCACTGGCGGAAGTGCAGCCAAGGTGCTCCTTAGAGACAAGGATGGTGCAAGTGTGTCTCATATACTTTTGGCCATGTTGTCAGGAGGGGCTAGGCCTTGAAAAAAGACACTGCTTGGAAAGGTAGAAAGGATCCAAGAAAGAGAGAAGACCCTCAACAAGACAGACTGACACAGTGACCGTAACAACGGGCATGAACATGGCACAGATGGTGAGAATGACAAGGCCCTGATCTTCTGTTATGAGTCAACTCGACGGCACCTAATATCAACAACCACCACTACTGACTTCGATTACGGAACTCTTAATTACTCTGCACCTTTTACCCAGTGTCTGTCATACCTAAACTGCCTAGAGTGTTTGAGAACTAGGAGACAATGGATCTGACCAACGTGTTTTCCTTGCCATCCAAAATTTATCTCCATGCAGCAAACTTTCTCTCTCAATCTTGCAATTAAGAAAGCTTTAAAACCTCTTTTTGCATTGGTCCTGCTTTAGGAATCCTGTCTAGTGAGTACTGTTCACTAAGGCTTCACTAAATTTTAGATGATGTCCAGGTCCTCTATGTGAATATCAGTCTTCACAGCTCAAAGCAGTGGGGGTTGGGAGGTGAGAGGGGCTGCGGGGGGTGTGAGAGGACAACAAAACGTTGCGCAGAATGCGCACTGTCCCCAGGGCAGCCCCTGGAACAGTCTTCCCTCTTCTTTCATTAAATTGCCCTCACCTTTTCCCTCTTTCTCTGTAAAGTGACTTGATTACTTGCAGCCCTGATTACTTGGACTGCAGTTCACAGAAAGTTCCCTAGATTACAGTGTGCTTACTCAAGAGACCATGAACTTGACTCAGCCTTTGTAACACCAAATAAGTTGCCATTTGGATTAGCAGGTGGCCCTCGAACCAAGATACGAGCAAGGCCACATGCCCCAAACTGTAATTGCCCGTCTCCTGTAATCCAACAACCCGCTCAAGGACTCTCTAGAACCTCACGTATCAGCCTAGTTCTCCACACGACAATAGTCATTGCCACCTTGCTGAAGACACCGAAGTGCTACCAAAACAACAGAGAAATATTACCTCAGTGGTGGTGCATGCATATTCTAGAATATTCTGCAGCCACTAAAAAGAATATTTATGTATACTGGTGTGTAAAAAAAATATTTATGTATGTTGTTGTTGTGTACCGTAGTGTCGGAACCTTCAGGCAGGTTTTCAGAGGGAGTTAATTGCACGGGAGGAGAAGGCCCTTCCTTCTCCCTCAGAGCAGCTGGTGGATTTCAAACCATGTGCCGTCAGGATTGCAGCACAGCTTCTTGTTATTAGGCCACAAGTGTTCTCTATTTATATCGATGTGTAAAAAAAGAATATTTGTGTATACTAATATGACTATCTCTAAGACGTCAGTGTGTAGGGGGAGGGGGAAGGGGAAGTTCTAGAACTATATACACAGGTTAAGCCCAGAGATGCATGAAAAGCCCTGTGTATGTGCATTTACACATAAATGCATTTGAGGGCATAGAACTATCTCCACCAAACGCAGCACTCTCGCTACCTCAGGGGAGAGGAAGAGAAACAGGGGTTTATTCAGTGGGACAGTCAGTATGCTTCTGTATTGTTGGATTATTTTACAGCAGAAATGTATTCACGTATTCCCTGTGTGATTTAGAAATATTTTAATATAAGAAAAGAGAGTTCTCACTCTCTGCTTTGCAGCAGGGGTAATTAGGATGCATAGTCAGAGAGGAGCTTTAAAGGCAGGCAAAATGAAAGAGCACCCCTGAGAATCGAGTGGGGGGAGAGAGCCCCCCGCCCCTCCCCAGTTATATTTCCTGTTTTCTCTTCATCTGCAGTCACCTGCGGTTTGAAATACGTTATACCACATTTCATTTCACAGGCACATACACCACTCGCTCTTCCGCCTCCCCTTCCCGGAGGACAGGCCAATTTCATTTTTAATTGAATATTCAGAAAGTTCGCGTTATGAAGTGTGAGTTCCGGTAGTTCCAGCTGCAAGTCTTTCTCCCATTGCTCGTATTTGGAAAATAAAGAGCCCCAGAGGCTCCCAAGTTAGCCATCCCTAATCGCTGTATTCGAGGCATTGGCCCAACGGAGAATTTCCCATACGGTGACTAAGTTTATAGCTTTCGTCCTGAAAGACAAGACCAGAGGAAAACGTTTACGGCTCATGGCCCATGATGCGACTTTTCCTAAACTTCTCCTCTGCCTTTTTGTATCCAAATGCCAGGAAAGGACCTATTTGCTTGTGCTACGATCATTTTCAGCAGCTTCATCTGTTTGGACTGAGAAGGGGGATGAGAATGTGGGCATTTTTCAGAAGATTGGAAGACTTCTTGTTGTTGGTGGTGCTGTTGTTGTTATGTGCCATCGAGTCGCTTGCGACTCATAGCGACCCTGTGTACAACAGCCCTAAACCCTGCTCTATCCTGTGCCAATCGCACTGCCTCTGACACACCCATCCCGATTACCCCAGTCACTTTATCAATCCACCTCACAGAGGGTCTTCCCCTCCTCCTGCGCTGTCCCTCCACCCTACCAATCATGATGTCCCTCTCCAAGGACCTGTCCCTCCTTACAACATGTCCAAAATATGTCAGACGAAGCTGCAGAATCCTTGCCTCCAAGGAGTAGCCTGGTTTAACCCTCTCCAGGTGGAATCTGTTTGTTTTCTTGGCAGACTAGGGTACATTCAATACTCTTCTCGAGCACCACAACTCAAAGGCATCAATTCTCCTTCTATCCTCCCTAGTCATTGTTCAACTCTCTGATGCATAACAAGTGGTAGCAAAGACCATGGCCTGTATCAGGCGCACCTTAGTCTTCAGAGAGATACCGTTGCTCTTGAGTACTTTAGAGAAGTCCCTAACAGCAGACTTTCCCATCGCAATACGTTGTTGATTTCTTGGCTACTGATGCCAAGAGTGTTGACCGTGGAGTCGAGCAAACTGAAGCTATGAACAATCTCAATCTCTTCACCATCTATCCTGATGCTGCCAATTGGTCCAGTGGTGAGAATCTTTGTCTTCTTGATATTGAGCCTCAGTCCATGACAATGGTTACTTTTGGGTGAGGGGTGTATGTGATACAGCTTTTTCTACAATATTGTGGAGTTTAGTTTTGTAATCAGAAATAATAAAAACACATCAGCGTTTGTATTTTTTTAAAATATTCTACAATAATGCTTTCTTAGGCTTTGTGGAGGATGTTAGGTGCCATCAAGCCAACTACAATGCATAGTAACCCTATAAACCACACATTGGAACCTTGCCCAAGTGGCTCTAGATATCATTAAAGAAAAAAAAATCTTCAACAATAACCAAAAAAGGGGTATTGCATGCACAGAAACAAAAAAAAAATCAAGTTAATTGGAACATTTGGTTTATATTTTTTTTTCACAAAATTGTAATACAAATTCAAACAAATTCTTTCAATTTCCCTCACCCCCACCCATCAAATTGTACAACCCAATGATTAATCCCCTAACTACTATTTTATCAGTAATACAATAAAGCCCTCAAACCTCAAGCTCTTTGGCAGCGAGTTGGAACCAACTCACAGCAGATGTTCCATTAAGGTTTCAGAGGCTATAAATCAAAGGAGGTAAGATTGCCCATCTTTCTCCCCTGGAGCTGCTGGTGAATTTGAACCACCAGAAAGGCCTGGCCTTTGGATTAGCAATGCATCTCCCTACAGACTAAACCACCAAAGACCTAGTGGTAAGAAGTTGCACTGCCAACCCTTATGACAGGAGGTTTGACTCTATCAGCTGCAGAAGAAAGATGGACTATCTCCTCCCATCAGATTTAAAGCCTCTGAAAACCCACTGGAGGGTCAGCTATGGGTCAGATCCAACTCGATGGTACAACACGACATAGTATAACAGGAGCTGCCGAGTGGTATGAACACCTCTGCTGCTAAAGGAAAAGACTGAAGGTTTGAATCCACCCAGAGGCGCCACTGAAAAAAAAAAGTCCTAGTGATCTATTTCCAAAAGGTCACAGCACTGAAAACATTAAAGAATGAAGGTCTATTCCTGTCACACAAGTTGAGGGCAACAAGTGTTTACTGGTTCTTTGCATCGCTTACTTTACAGATTCTGGTGAACCAGAAGTCAAATCATATATCCTGAAATACACAATAAAAATACCTTGAAGAACAATTAGGAGGGTGCCAGCTAGCCCTACCTGCTACTTCTGATGTTGTCAAAGGAGTGCATGCTATTGCATTATCAGCTTTAAGTACCACAAAAGGCACAGACAAGTTCCCAGAGGTTAGAAAGAAAAATCAATGTGCTAACCAAGAGGTCCACTATCAGGCTTTCTCTTGTGCCTATTAGAGCCCAGGCTGAGAGGAAACGTAGTAGTAGCAATGCCCTGTACAAAGAGAGAAATTTCCGTGCCTTTCCAACGAGCCTTGTTCCCATAGGGGGTTAAGGGCTGGGCTGCTAACAGAAAGATGAGCGATTTAAACCCACGAGTCATTCCACAGTAGAAAGATAAGGCAGCCTTCTTCCATTAAGATATACCACATCAGAAACATGATGAATTAGAAGTGACTCAACAACAGTGCTCTGGTGGCCTAGTGGTAAGAAGCTGTGCTGCAATTCCAGCTGCATGAGGTTCAAATCCACCAGCTGCTCCCTCTGTAGATGGGCAATCTCTTCCTCTGCGATAAAGCCTCTGAAAACTCACTGGAGGGTAAGCTATGGGTTAGTTCTGACTCTATGGTACTCAACAACAACAACAACAGTGGGTATTTGGGGGGTTCCCCCCAAAGAAGATCTCCTGAGTGGTGCAAAGTGGCCTAATGTACCTAGCTACATATCAAAACAATAGCAGTTTGAGTCCATCCAGAGGTGTGTAGGAAGAATGGTCTAGTGATCTACTTCTAAAAAAAACTAGCCATTGAAAACCCTAGAGAAAGCTCAGTTCTACTCTCACACATGTGGTGTTGTTGATGTTGTTCTTCCAAGGAAAGCTCTGGTAACATACTACGTAGGGAGCTGAGAAGCACCCTTCTGGTGGTTCGAATCCTCTAGCAGCTCCTCAGAAGAAAGATGAGGAAATCTCCTCCTGTGCAATCTACAACCTCTGAAAATCCACTGTCGGGTCAGGTATGAGATGGCAATGAGAGTGAATAAGAGTGTTATTCCAAAAAAAAAAAAAGAGTGTTATTCCAAGATGAGCTAAGGCCCTCAAAAGTGACAGCACCCCCAGGGACCTCAGAAATTTCTTTAGTGGGGGATAGTGTAGGGGGACCCCAGGAAAGCACAAGAGAGGACCCCCTTTACCACACAGTTCAGGAAGGCTCTTTTTTTTGTTGTTGGTTGGTTTTTTTTTTGTTTTTTTTTTTTTGCAAATTCAGGCTAGGAAAAAATTTGGATTTTGATATAGCAGATAGATTCTAAAGTGGTATTTCGTTCTATAAAAGGATTCACAGCAGGAGCCCATTAAGTAGCCTGCTCTCCTAGCACATTTCAAATGAGATTCAATAGATGAAAATGCTGCTCTCGGATGCCTGTGTGCGAACACGCCGGCTACACACTGCTTACAGGGCAGACACTGTGCAGGTCGTGTCTATTGACTTAGCTGACAACAGACTTCCCCTTCTCCACAACTCTCCTCCCACCCCGCTCAGGGAGTCTCCACAGGGGAAGGGTGGAGTTCAGCCTGCCACTTCACTCTTAAAGTGCACCCAGCCCAACTGGCTCTTTTTACTGAGACTGAGGGGGGGTGGGAAGTGACTGGTCTCCAGTGCACAGTCATTTAGTGGCAGAGAGCAGCGCTCTGAGCCAGGCCCCTGACAACTAGACTGCCGCTTGCAAATGGAAAAGCTGACGCAAGTGGCAGGAAGACTGCTGTACGCTGCTCAAGTTCCAGGACCTGGGGCCTGTGGTGACTCTAGTCCGAGGCAGAGGGAGTCAAGGTGGCTCTGGCCACAGAAAGCAACTGAGGCAGCAGATGCCATGAGAGGCTGGGGTTCCCACTTATGTCTTTGTTGACTCTGCCCACAGCCCCAGCCTGGCTGGCTCCCCAACTCTGCTAAAGAGTCTCAGGGCAAATGCACCCACCTAACCCAGCAAATCGGATTGTAGATCAGATATCTCTACTGCAGACCCTGGAGAAAATATTCTTGTTTACCAAACACCCCAAATCCATAGCCATCAATGGCTATTGGGTTTCTGTGGCTGTAAATCTTTACAAGAGCAGATTGCCTCAGTGTTCTCCCATGGAGCCTATGGTGGATTTGAACTGCCAGTGTTTGAGTTAGTAACCCAGTATGTTAGTGACCAGCATGCATTGCGCTACCAGGGCTTTTATCACTCACCTTTCCCACAGAAGTTAAGGTCCACTGCCTTCACAATAGTGCCTTTTCTAACTGCTCTAGCTATTGCTACTTTTAGTCTGCCACTTTTTTTTTTTTTAACCCACAGACCTCTGACTGCCCAACTGCCTTCTAGGGAACCTAAATTTGCCTCTGCCTCCAACTGGCCTTATTTAATGGAAATTGGGGGGTGGGGAACAAGGAAAAAACCCAAACTCAGTTCCAGCTTCAGGGCTGGGGTTCGGGGCAGGGAGCCTCTCCTGTCAGAGGGAAGCAAACACTACCTCACACCTCTTCAGGGATGTGAAAGCAGAGCTCTGCTCCTGTTACCCCAAGGCCTTCAGCAGGGGTGAGAGAGGGCTCTGACTGGAGCAGACACTTTAGCCAGGAATCCTGTCCTTGAGAAGGCCTGTAAATCTTCCCTCAACCCCTAGTCACCTTTAAGGAGTAGAAGGAGTGGCCCAACTCTGGGGCCGGCTGAGAGCAGGCTGCATAATTCAGCAGATGGCTGCCTGTAATGAGGAGACACCGAAGACTAGGGGAACATGATTTCTCACCCTCCTGAGCATGTGGCCTCCTTCCTCTGCGCAGGCAGCAGAGAAACCCACAGTTTCAGATCCCAGCAGCAGAAGCCGCCTTCTTGCCAAAGCGAGGAGGAAGGGTCTGTGTTTCTAATTTATTCGGCTCCCCCTCCTCCTCTCCAGTTGTTACTTAAAATAATCCATCATTACATGGCTGGTGGCTCCAAGATTTTTATTTAAAGCAATATGGGAAAAGAAGAAAGGGGGGGGAAATCCAAACCCCACACAAACTATAGCTGCTATCTTTCTCTCACTGATTTCATCTGATAATTTTTAACATCACGGAGTTGCCAAAGCACCCAAGTAGACCCCTCCCTATAAATGAAGGGAGGGGGCAGAACGAAGGCAGGGAGAAGATGGGGGTAGGGGCTGAGGCCGAATTTGGATGTCTGGGTGTTATCAGAAAATGGTTCGTGTTTGCAAAAGTAAAACTATGAGTGTATCTGTGTTGTCTGGTAAGTGCTTCATCTCTTGAGCTTTGAATCTCACTTTGGACCAAGTCACTTGATTCCCCTCACCTGCCACCCACACTGAAAATGCAGAGAGAAATGTAGCTTGTCCAGGAAGCTCTTTGAGAGAAGAAAATCACACAGATGGAAACATTTTGAGATTGCTGTGAGGAACATGTTACATGTAACCTTAGTATTTGTTCTCTATTGAATGTGGTCTTAATGTACATGCAACTGATACAAAACAACAAACAAACCAGTTGCCATGGAATCAGTTCCAACTTATGGCCACCCAGGCGTAAGGAGGAGGCTGCATGTCATACTGTTTTCAAAGTTGTGACCATTCGTGAGCCAGGTCTTTCTTCCAAGGTGCCTCTGGGCAAGTCCAAGCCACTTGGGCTCCCATGCAACCAAATGTCCACCTCAAAGGCTGCAGTTCTGATGGTCTAAAAATCCAAGCGAGTGGCCTAACTGGCCCCAGATAGACAGCTGTGCTGGCAATTCAAAGGCAGGCAGTTCAAATCTACCAGATCCTCATTAGGAAAAAGGGTGGTGGGGCAATCTCCTCCTATGCAATTTACAGCCTCTGAAAATCCACTGGAGGTACAGCTATGACTTAAAGGCAATGAGTTTAGGGGGTTTTTTGCCCTCAGGGGATTTACCTTCTTAATTTGTTTCCATCAGGCTACTGCAATGGGTTTGCTCCCTTACAACACACAAAGAGAGAGGCTGCGTGGGATAACAAAGGCAACGATTAGTAGAAAATTTACAGTCGGGACTTCATAAAGTAAATGCTCGGCACATGACTGCAGATCAAAATCTCACTCTACTGTACATAAGCTAATCTCTCCTCTGTAATACAGTTTGGGCATAAGAATGCTGCGAACAATCTCATTTCCAGGATTTTGGATGTGGCAAGGAAACAGGGTTTATTCCTGCCTGGCATAGGAAAGGTCTTAAGAGGGCCGAGTTCCTGCATGCCTTGGCCACCACAACATCCCCAGGACCTGGCATGGGGCCTGGCAGAGTTGCTGCCCAGTAAATATATGCTGAAGGAAGGAATGAATGAATGAATGAATGAAAAAAAAATGGTGAATTAGCAAATGCAGTGTCCCCAACACCCAGCAGCTGGAGTGAGGTCTTGCCCAGCATATACCTACCCCTTCTCTAGCTGAAGCCCTCAGGAAGCCTTTCTCAACACCCACCACACCCATCCACTGCTGGAGTCTGTTCCCTTGTAATGCGCTCTGCTAGTAGGCAGCCATTCTCCTTTGCATGACTTAACGACACTTCTAATTATACAGTTATTTGTGTCTGCCTCAACCACGACCACGAGACTGTAAACTCCTTGATGGAAGGGGCCATGTGCATTTTGGGAAGCATTGTAATTTCTCCCCAACTTCTTTCCAAAACTCGGAAGCACACAGCAAAGTTTGAAAACAGTATAATGAGCACCCGTAGGCTGTCCATTTAGCTGTAGTAATTTTTAACTTTGGGGGCCATGTACAGGAGCCCTGGCAGCGGCGTAGTGGTTAAGGAGCTCGGCTATTAACCAAGAGGTGGGCGGTTCACATCCACCAATGGCTCCACAGGAGACAATATGAGACACTCTACTTCCTTAGAAACTGGCAATCTTAGAAACTCAGTGATGGGCAGTTCTACTCTGTCATATATTGGAGTCAGAATTGACTTGATGGCAATGGATCTTGTTGAGGAAAGGAGGCATGTATATTTTCTCTTGTCCTGTATCACCAGTAGAGGGATGGAGGAATACTGGGGTCTTGTTTTTTTTTATTTGGGATATAACAATGCTGTTAGTAATATTCATTAAGTTCTAAAGAACAAGGGTGTCAGTTCAAAGCTGAAGGTGTGCCCAATCCAAGCTTTGGTATCTTCAATTGCTTTCTATGCATCTGAAAATTGGACGAGTAAGGAAGACCGAGGAAGAATTGATACTTTTGCCTTTGAAATGTGGTGTTGGCGGAGGGTACCGAGTAGCCCATGATCTGCCAGAAGAACATAGCCTTGAAGGAAATGCTTCTCAGAGGCAAGGATGGTGAAACTTTGTCTCACTTAGTTTGGGCATATTGTCAGGAGGAGCTAGTCCTTGGAAAAAGGCACGCTGGGAAAGGTGGAGGGTCAGAGAAAGAGAGGAAGACCTCCCAGTGAGATGCACTGACACTAACTACAACAGTGGAGCTGAGCGTGACAGAGATGGTCAGGATGGTGCAGGATAGGGCAAGATTCAGGTCTGTTGTAAATGAGGTCGCTATGCGTCATAGTCAACTTGACAGCACCTAATAACAACATTACTATTAGTGTGAGGTGGTGGTGGTGGTTGTTGTTATGTGCTGTCAAGTCACCTGAGACTCATAGTGACTCTATGTACAACAGCCCTAAACCCTGCTCTGTCCCTTGTCAACCTTATTGTCATTGACACACCTATCTCCATTACCCCAGTCACTGAATCAATCCATCTCATCGAGGGTCTTCCTCTCTTGCACTTTCCCTCCACCCTCCAAAGCTTGACGTCCCTCTCCAAGGACTGATCTCGCCTTGCAACATGTCCAAAGGATGTCAGACGAAGCCTCAGAATCCTTGCCTCCAAGGAGCAGCCTGGCTTCATCCTCTCCAGGACGAACTTCTTTGTTCTCCTAGCAGTCTGTGGTATATTCAGTACTCTTCTCCAGCACCACAGCTCAAAGGCATCAACTTTTCTTCTATATCCCTAGTCACTGTCCAGCCCTCTGATGCATAGTAATTAATTGTAAAGACCATGGATTGTATCAGGCGCACCTTAGTCTCCAGACTGACATCGTTGCTCTTCAGTACTTTGGAGAGGTCTCTGACAGCAGACTTTCCCAATGAAATTCGTCTTTTAATTTCCTGGCAGCTGGTACCAAGAGTGTTGACTGTAGAGCCAAGCAAACTGAAGCTGTTAACAATCTCAATCTCTTCATCATCCATCATGATGCTGCCAATTGGCCCAGTGGTGAGAATCTTTGTCTTCTTGATAGTGAGCCTCAATCCATATTGAAGGCTGCAGTCCTTGACCTTCCACAGCAAGTGCTTCAGGTCCTCCTCAGTCTCAGCAAGCAGGGTTGTGTCATCTGCATAATGCAGATTGTTGATGAGTCTTTCTCCAATCCTGATGCCACACTTCTCATAGAGCCCAGCCTCCTGGATAATCTGTTCTGCATATAATGTGAGGTGGTGGGGATTATTTAATTAGGGTGCCCCAAGATGGACTCAAAGTGTAACTGCCATAATAGGAAGGCCTGAATGCAGTGGCTATCCATACCACAACTGTGTTACCTGGAGCTGTTGTAGGTTCAACTCATGTAAGTTCTTTGTAGGGCAAAGTTAGCCCAGGCAAGTTCTTTTACTAGGGAGAGACACCTGGATTGCCACTGGAGAAAGTGTCTTTGTTCACTTGGTGGCACTGGTTCAACTCAGAATCAGAAACTTGCTTTCTCTGGGCTAGTACTCATATATTGTACCCCAAAAATGCAAGACTGAATGGAACATCTGAGTGCCAGAGCCAGAAGAAACAGTCCCAGGGGCAGCCTCATCTTTGAACAAATCCAGTAATCTCTCTGTCTCAGTAGAAGCCCAAACTACCTCATCGGCAGTGTGGGAAGCGATGAGGGAAGCAGCAGCCCAAGAATCTTTTGCTCTCTAGCGATATCACAAAGTGCACAATTTTCCTAACTAAGGAGCTCTGGAGGCCCAGTTGGGGGAGGGGGAGAGTTGTGCTGTCAACCCAAATGTAGGTAGTTCAAATCCACCAGCTGCTTTGAGGGAGAAAGATGAGCAGGCTCCTCTCTTGTTATTTACAGCCTCTGAAAACTTGCTGGAGGGTCGGCTATGAGTCAGTTCTGACTCGGTGGCGATGAGGGTTTTTTACAGCTTGAAAACTTGATCATAAACTTAAAAGCTAGGAATCATGCCTTTTAGTTGGTTTTCTTTTTTCATTATCGTATAGTATAGACAGTGGTTAACCATAGCTCTGGCCACATATATAAACACTCACGTATACAATGTCAAAAAAATCACTTTGTCAGGCAAAATTCGTAGTGGTGTTCATTCAAATGGGATTGCATTGTGTACACAAGAGCTCAACTTTGATGATGCATGCCAGTCTATTATGAACTGAATCACCCTAAAAATATGTGATGTAAATCCTAATCTCTAGGCCTGTGGTTATCATTCCATTTGGGAATGGTTTTCTTTGCTACATCAATGAGAAAGGATTAGTGTGTGGGGTTTGTGTTCAGTCAAACTCCCGTAAGATAATTTTTTTTTTTAAAAAAGATAAAGGCGCTTAAGAAAAGTCAGGATGAGGAAAAAGAGGTATCAAGCCACATGAAGATCAGCCAGAAACAGAAGTTTAAAGAGGCAAAGAGCTTCCTCCAAAGTTGACAAGAAACAGAAAGCCTTCCCAAAGAGCCGGGACCCTGAATTACGATGTCTAGTCTGGTGGCTTAGAGAGCTCTGGTGGCCTGGTGGCAAGGACCTGCGCCGCAATCCCAAAGGCACATAGTTCGAGCCCACCAGCTTCTCTGCAGGAGAAGGATGGGCAATCTCCTCCTGTGCAATTAACTGCCTCTGAAAACCTGCCAGAGGGTCAGCTATGGGTGGGTTCTGACTTAATGGTACCCAACAACAAGAACTCTGGTGGCCTAGTGGTAAGGAGTTGTACTGTCACCCAAAAGTACTTGGTTCTAATCTACTAGCAGCACCATGGGAGAAAGATGGGTAATCTACTCCTGTTTAACTTGCTGCCTCTGAAAACCCACTGGAGGGCAGCTATGGGTCAGTTCTGATTTGATGGTACCTAACAACAACAGTCTCATAAAACTTAATTTTGAGAAAATTAATTTGTTTGTTGAAATCACTAACTCATATCTCTGTTATAGCAACAACAAACAACTCATGACCTTTGAGTGAGAACCAAGTCATAGCTGGCCCACCAGTGGTTTTTCAGAGGGAGATCAGTCATCTTTCTCCTGAGGAAGAAGCTGGTGGACTTGAACTGTGTGCCTTTGGGTTGGCAGCACAATTCTTTAACCACTAGGCCACTAGAACATCACTAATGTTAAGAGTAGCACTAGATAACTAAGACAATGCCAATATATAGGTCCTGCTCAACCATTCCAAGCTCCCCTTTAGTCACTATAGGGAGCTTTGGTGGCCTAGTAGTAAGGAATTGTGTGACCAACTCAAAGGTGGTTGGTTCAAATCTAACAGCTGCTCCACAGGAGAATGATGGGCAATATCCTCACATGTGATTTACAGCCTCTGAAAACTCACTGGAAGGTCAGCTATGAGTCAGTTGTAACTGGACAGTACGTAACAGTAATAGTCACACTGATCCTCAAATGACTCTTTTCTAGAGCCTTTTCTATACACACACACACACACACACACACACACACACACACACAGCACCATGTCTGAGAGACAGGTCATTTGCAAGAGCTAAGCTAGGCCCACTAAGGTTTACTCGTGACTTTTCTCTCCCCAAACTCTGGGAAGAAACAGGCAGCAACAAGCCATCCAAGATTTCTGGAGTCAATTTTATCTTCCCCTAGTGCATGAAAACTTCCAGCCGACACAAAAGAGAGCAGAGACAAATGACACATAAACAAGAGCTGCACTGGTTGGGGGAAGAGGGGCATGGCAAGTGACGTCAGCTTTCCCAGAAACCCACTTAGCATGATAACAAAATCTCAAGTGCAGGGACTGCTCTTTCAGCTTTGGAATCTGGCAGACTATGATCACACAGTATGCGCTGCATCATACAGTCCAGCTGGACCAAACTGGAGCCACACAAAGCAAACCAAGTGGTCCTACCTGCCTCTTGTATCTGTAAAGAAGAAATGAAAGGCCGGGGGACTGCCTGAGTTGAGCCTGAGGTGAAACATAACCTGAATTGTCTCTCCCCTTGCAACAACTGCCTATTTCAGGCCAGGGGGACCTGGTGAGAGAGCATGGCTAGGTCGATGAAAATTCATTAGCCAACAGGAAAAATCATTAGTGGCTTTTCCCCCCCACTAAGAATGGAACAAGTGTAATCCTGAAGACTAATTTCTTGATTGCAGCTATGCCATCTCTGAAACATGGGTGACTGGGAGCAGAAAAGCACCCCGGGGGGCCTGCAACACACCAGAGCAGTAAATATTGCCGCTTTAATCTTGAGTGAGGGAGACTTTTCTCCGATTCCATTATCACAGAGCTGCTTCTCCTATCTCCCCCTGGTCCTTCTAACATCACGGACTCCATCTGGGGTTGCCAGAGGCAGGTGGGAGAGGTTCCAAAGACATTACTCTGTCCTTCTAGACAGGAAGGAGAAAGAGGGGGGAAATGAATTCATACATATCCGGTGGACATAAATACTACCAGATTCTAGATTTGGGTTTTGAAAACAAATCAATTGCAATTACATCAAATACCTAGAGGCTATGGAGTTACACACACACACACACACTGGAATTATATGATCACAGAGGCCATTTACCTAAATAAGTCACAAGATTTATGGAGGCAAAACCCCCACAAAACTCATTAGTGTTTCAGAAGCGTCCATGAAGTAGGCTGCAGTATCACCAGATTTGACCTACCTCTGCCTCTCTCTCCTCCTTCCCCTTGGACGCTGGTAATTGTGCACTTTGTAAATGCCCAGATACTCCCAGAGAGAAAGGCTGTTCCCCTAAATAGAGTCACATCTGCCCTGTAGAGCAAACTTTTGGTCTGAGAAAAAAAAAACAAACAACCCCAAACACCAAACATGAAGCTCAGGTTGTCTCAATACGAATTCTCTGCACATCGCAAGCTAGAAAACTTCAGTTCTTTAAATAAAGATTTTTTTGTTTTAGAGTTGGTTGCCAATAAAAGAGTCAGTCTCTGCTTTTGCAAGACTCGTGCTTTCCCCACAGAAGGAGGCCAGTGCTACAGGTTTGCGCACGGCAGCCCAGTTTCACTGAACGCTCACCCGAGACAAGCCCCCCAGAGGCCCGCGAAAGCCGGGGTCAGGAGCTCAGAAGACACAAATGCCCAAAATACGCAGTCAGCCACCTACAGGCCAGCCCATTGCGCACAAATCCGACCAAGAGGCCAAGCACCCGAGCAGAGGCGTCCGGACGCGGATACACACTTTGCAGGCGAGCACACACTCAGAGGGACCGGCAGCCTCATTTCGGGTGACCCCGAGTGCCGGGGCGCCCGCCCAGGGAAGGCGCGAGGGCGCGTGCGTGCACACACACGCGCACACATCCACACACAGACGCAGTCACATATGTAATGCATATGGAGCAGCCCCAGCCCAGCCACTCACCTCCCCGCCCCCCCAGCCACTCGCCGGCTCCTGCCCCAGGCTAACCCCAAGTGGGCGCCCCTCTCCCGAAGGAGGCTCAGGTCCCAGAGGCAGCGGCATGCAGGGGCGCAGTCCAGAGGTCAGAGGGAACCAGGCCAGGGTGGGTGCCAGGGCCCGGGAGAGGGCTCGCAGCTCGTGTGGCCATTCATTCGGCAACGCCCCAGCCGCGGGGCCGCAGCCTGCAGCCAGGGAGGGAGGGAGGCAGCGGGCATCGACTGCGGCGCTCCGGACGCCTGCCTGCAGCCTTGCCAGCCCCCCACCTGCCCCCTGCCACTGGGCTCACTGGACAGAGAGTGGACGGAGCCGTTGACCCCGGCGGCCACGGTCCCACTTGCCCTCGGCTCCTAGATGTTGCCCACTGGCTGGTTCAGGGGGGAGGAGGTCGCCTCTCCGCGACCCTTCCCAGGCGCCCCCAGGCCCCAGCCGGGACTCCCAAGCCTTGCACTTACCACCTGGCGAGCTATGTCGGTTGTTGCCATCGCTCCTGAGTCCGCCAGGGTTGCTGCCGGCGCCGCCGCAACGGGAGCTACCGCACAGGAAACAGCCGAGCTGCTCGACAAAGAGAAAGTGTTACACTTTGGGCGCGACCAAGTCCAGAGAGGGAGGGAGGCGCCGGGGAGGGGCCCCCTCGCCACCACTCCGGCCCAAGCTCTCCTGGATCGCCCACCCCCCGGAAGCAGGGGGTAGGAGGGGACAGATGGATTGCACCGCCCCCTGCCCGGGGAGCTGGTCCCGGTTCTCTCCGCAGCCCCCGCCGCAGGCCTTGAGAAGGGGGGCGGGGGCTCCCCTTGGTGACCACGTTCTCGGCCCCCCCTGCCGCTGGACTCTGTGGTACATCCCGACCTCTGCGAATTGTCACACCCCCCTGCTCTCGCCTAACATCCAGGCGTCCTCAGACCCTGGGGGCTTCCAGGGAGCCCCTGGCCCTGCCCCCCCCTCCAGGCTCCGCGGGGCGCCTGAGCCCTGCAGCCGACCGCTCCCCCTCCGCGTGCCCGCACCCACTCTGCTCCCCTGTGCCAGCGAGCGCTCAGGAGGCTGCTCTGAGACATCTGCAGCTGGAGTGTCCCCCTCGCCCAGGCCCCCCGGAGCCACTGAGGCCAGAAGCGTGGCTGCGGCACCTGCAACCCACCGCAGAGCTGAGAATGGGGGCAACCATGGGAGCCGCAGTGCGGCCGGCCGTGGGGCGCAACTGTGACAAGTGGGGCCCCAGGACAGGGGTTCCAAGACGCTTCTTTGGACCCAGGGTATGAGACTCTCCGGTCAGCGAGCAGTAATTTCGAGGAGCGCGGAGCTCACACATGCAGCTCCTCAACCTGTAGAGGACCAGTCCCCTTCTTTGCCAGCCAGCTCCATAGGCTCTTGGTGTGCAAGTGGAGCCCCCCACGGACCTACCCCTTCGAGTGCTGGGCCGCGGGGAGCCCAGAGGGGGCTGGCCCCCCAAGATAGAGAGCGGGCGAGAAGAATGAGGATGGGGAGACCAAGCGGCCGCCCGGTGCTTGGTTCTCGCCCTGGCTCTCCTCCACCAGTTCAGGATGGACAAGGTGTCCGTCTGGGCGCGCGGAGAGGGAACAACCGCCAAAGGCAAGGCTGTGCCGGCCCTGCTCCAGTTTTTGCTGGCCCGCCAACGCGGGTCCCCGGGCTGGTGGCTCGCTCCAGTCCCTGCGCCCTCCAGGCTCTCCCAGGAATAGTCTCTGGTACGCTTCCTTGTGACTGGCGAGCTGGGCAGATTTGGCGCGCGGAAGCCTGAGGCAGGTGGGGACATTCCACTCCATGTCAGAGGACAGCGGGGAGGGCAGCCTCCCGGATCTGGGAGAGGGACCCCCAGTATCTTAGGTATTTCAAGCTTATGAGGGAACCTGGAAGGGATGTGGAAAGTGAGCAGACAGAGGGAGGGGAAAAAAAGAGTGAGAAACAAGGAGCAGGGTTCGAGCCCAGTCTAGGAGAATGAGGAGAGGCTAGACAGCAGAATGGCTACGTGAAGCTCTTCCCTGGCGCACGCTTGCTTCCGCCGCCAGGACAGTGCTGTTCACACTCACGAGAGAGCCTGGGGACCAGAATGCAGCCCCAGTGCCTAGCTCTGTGCGTGGCATTCAGGAGGTGCCCAATTAATGCGTGTTTCGTGAAGCAATGGGGTAAGGGGATTCCGTGTGGGGGCACAATGAAGGGGAATAGAGGTAGGGACAGTCATACAAGGGTGCCCACTGAACAGAAAAAGCTCTGGAACCACCTGGCCAGCACAGAGTAGCTCTCTGGAACCAACAGCAGAGGAGGGGTGGCTGGAGCCAGTGCGGGCCACAGGGGTGATGAGGCCTGGGGTGAGCACGATCAGGATAGTGTTTGGGGGACTGCTGTAAGGCTTGGGCCCCAATCAGATAGGGGAGGGGAGTCAGAAGTGATGGCCACAAACCAGGGCTGAAAGTCCTGGGGGAGACAAATTTTCCCTGGTGGGAGCTAGAGTGAGTGGGCAGGGAAGAGCCCGAGACCACTAGCTCAGATGGGGGCGTGTGTGTGGGAGGATTTAACCAGAGTTTAAAACTGCAAAGGCAGTGCAGGGAGGGGAGGTCAGACTGCTGCAGGCACAGGGTCCCTTAACACTCCTTGCTGACCAACTCCAGACATTCCTGCACCTTAGCTTGAAATTCTACTTGATCTGCCTATCCCCAGAACCGCCCTCCATCCCAGGACCTACTAGCAGAGGCTTCCTTCACGAGGTCGCCTACTAGGGCCAAGTGTGGGATTTAAGCATCCAATATCCCTTTGAAGGAGAAAGATGGGCAATCTCCCCCCTTGCTATTTACAGCCTCCAAAAACCCAGTGGAAGGTCAACTATGAGTTAGTTCTATCTCTGATCGCTCCAAGACCTGGGGCCTGGGCCTTCAGAGCTTAGGAAGAAGGGCTCATGTGGAGGACATGTTGGTATTGACGTGTTAATAGGCATGTATGTCTTTGTGTGTTGATGTGTGTTGCAGGTGTCTTTGTACATACCTGTGTCAATGTGTGTGTTGGTATGTATTTATTGTATGTTTTTGTATGTATGGTTTTGGTGTTTGTTGGTATGTCTGTAAAAAGGAATGTGTGTGTCATCGTTGTTATCATATTATTGTGTCAGTCAGTGAATTCATCAGTGTATATGTGTTGGGGTCTGAATCTGTGTGCATGTGTGTAGCTCACTGTACTCTGGCTTCTTCTACATTAGAAAGGTGGCCTCTCTCTGGAGGTTTGAATTCACCAGGCTCTCTGCAGAAGACAGATGGGCAATCTCTTCCCATGTGATTTACAGCCTCTGAAAACCTGCCGGAGGGTCAGCTATGAGTCACTTCCGACTCTATAGCAGTGAGTTTGAGTTTTTGGAACTCATTTAATACAGTGGGCCAAGAATTGAAGAGGTATAGATTTGCACACTCACTGCATGTCCTGAAAAGTTTGGAAACTTGCTAGGTTCCTGCCTGGCTGCGTTTCCAGCCCCTAGACTTTGATCCTGAGTGACCCCTAATATTCCTGGAATGGTAAAGGCCTGGGAAAGATGGAGGGCTGAGAGGATGAGAGCTCAGGAGTAGCAGCTCAGGTAGTGAGTTTTTTCCGCCTAATGCTGTGCTGGTTGTTTGGTGCCATAGAGTTGAGTCAACCACTACAACTCGCAACAACATTATGGATTGTGCACCATCCTCGTGGTCTCTGATATGTGTGAGCCTATTGTTATAATCACTGTGTAAATTCATCTCATTGAGGTTCTTCCTCTCTTTCAGTGACCCTTCACATGTCCAAGAATCATGTCATTTCCCCTCATAATAATGTGCCCAAAGCATGTGAGACGAAGCTTCATCATCCTCACCTCTAAGGAGCCCTCTGGCTGCACTTTTAATTTTTTTAAATTTTATTAAATTTTTTAATTTGTGTGTGTGTGTGTATGTGTACCCTCAAATCGGATCTGACTGGCACAGAAGGAGATTGCCCCTGCTTCTCCATCAGAGCATCTGGTGGATTTGAACCATGCACCTCTGGGATTACAGTGACTGGCTGCACTTTTACCAAGATGTATCTGTTCATTCTTTGGCAGTCCATGGGGTATTCAGTACTCTTCTCCAGCACCATCATTCAAAGATTCCTCTGTCTTCCTTATTCATTCTCCAACTTTCAGATGCATAGGAAATAGTTGAAAATACCATGGCTTGAATGAGGTACACCTTAGTCTTTAAATTGATATTCTTGCTCTTTAGCACGTTGGAGAGGTCCCTGACAGCAGATTTCCCCAATGCAACATATCCTTGACTTCTTGGCTGCTTCTACCTTGTTGATTATGGATCCAGGAAAGATGAAATCCTTTACAGTTTCAATCTTTTCTCCATCTATCATGATGTTGCTTATTGGTCCAGTGGTGAGATGTTTGAGTTTTCTTACCTTGATGTCGAGATGTAAATCATATTGAAGGCTGGATAATGTTTGATATTTATGTAGGTCTCTCCCCTCCTAATAAGAGATCCCTTCACGAAGAAGCATGTAAACTCTCCAGCATAGCCTTAGACACGTGTGCTCAGTGTGCCCCCACCCCCATCCCCACAGAGTCCCCTGGGCCCAGTGGACAGTATCTGGCTGTGCTCAATCAGTATTGAGGGAGTGAATGAACGGAAACATGTAAATGCAGCATTTGCAATATTTCCACTGTCCTCAAGGAAGCGGGGAGCATGCGGTGACTTCCCAGGGCCAGCAGGTGACCCTCATTAGGGCTGCTGATGTGTGTTTATGGAACCAGACTCCCTGGGGAGGGGAAATGGCTATGCTGAAAGATAAGAACATCCTCCCCTCCTCAACAAATACCCGGACTAGGACTGAAATGGAGCCAGGCCACTCGCACAGGAGGGAGGAGGCTAAGATCGGAGATGGAGTGGGGAGGGGGCAGCAGGGAAAGAGAACAGGGCCATGAAATAGCGTTAAAAGCTCAGGAAAGGGGGAGCTCTGGTGGCCTAGTGGCAAGAAACTGCACTGCAATCCCAGAGGCGCACGGTTCGAATCCACCAGATACTCTGCCGGAGAAGGAGGCGCAATATCCTCCTGTACCAGTCAGATCTGATTTGACGGTACATGCACACAAAAATTAAAAAAAAAAAAAAAGCAGCTCAGGAAAGGGCTTCGTCCTGTGGCTGTAACTTTACAAAAGGAGAGAGAGAAGACCGGAAGAGTGGCTCTAGGGTGAAGAAGCCCTGAGGACCATCTGAAAAGCAAGAACAGAATGCTGGATGAGGAGGAGACAAGGTAGAAGGAAAAGATTTTGGAATGAACTGAATCCAGGCAGTGCCAGGAGAATGGAAATCGGAGGGAAGCGGCTGGGTGGGGATGAACTAAGGACCCCTTTATCCCTGCGGCCCCGGGTATTACATTCCTTCATTCCAGTGGTCTTTTGTCCAACAGCAGCAACAGTATCACCCAATAAGTAATTACTTATTGCTGTTCAGTTGGATGCAACTCCAAGTTGACCCTCCAGTGGGTTTTCAGGGGCTGTAAATCAAATGGGAGGAGATTGTTTAGCCTTCTCCCTCAGAGCAGCTGATGGATTCAAACTGCTTGGCTTTGGGTTGACAGAGCAACTCTTTACGCACTAGGCCATCAGTGCTCCCACAAGTGGCTATCATTTTTTATGAAGTCTGAGTGTGAAGGGCTTTGGATGCTAGGAAGTTGCAATGCCAGCTCAGAGGCACTCAGTTAGAATCTACCAGTCTCCCATGTAATTTACTGCCTCTGAAAACGCACTGGAAGGTCAACTAGGAGTCGGTTCTGACTCGAAGGTCCATTACAACAACAAAAGCATGGAACAATATGGCTGAATTTCTTTCTGGTTCCCAGTCTGATACTCCCTTCTTCCACTACTGGAATCTATTTCTGGAGATCAGCCAAGCCTTTTGCAAATTCAATGACTGCTCCTCTATAGACTCCTTTTTATTACTTTGTTGTTCATTGCCTGTTTTTGTTATTAAAAGCCCCTCAAACTCATTGAGGTGGAGGTAAAGTCTGAACTGACCCATAACGGACCCCTCCAGCAGGTTTTCAGAGTCTGTAAATCACACAGGAGGAGATTTCCCACTGGTGGATTTGACCTGCCAGCCTTTGGGTTGGCAGCACAACTCCTTACCCATGAGACTACCAGAGCTCCCCCAGAAGTCACTCGAAACTAAAGAAAACTCAAAGCTGCTGAGTTAGAACTGACTCGTGGCTGACCTTCCATTGTTTCAGAGGCTGTAAATCATATGAGTGATTGCTCAACTTCCTTCTAAGGGGAACTGCCTATCTTTGGGGCATTGTTTCTGTGTACCATCGAGTCGGAACTGACTCAGAGTTGACCCTTCAGCAGGTTTTCAGAGGCAGTAAGTTGCACAGGATGAGATTGCCCATCTTTCTCCCACAGAACAGCTAGTGGATTCGAACCTTTGGGTTGGCAGCACAACTCCTTACCACCAAGCAATAGAAATGTCAATTCTCAGGCCCCACTCTCAAACTCAGACTCACTCCCTTTGGGTGATAATGATTAACAGTGACTCTCTATCAGGTTTCTGAGGAACTGACCCTCCAGTGAGTTTACAAAGGCTATAAATTTCATGGGAGGAGACTGCCCATTTTTCTCCCTCGGAACCACTGGAAACTTGAAAGCTGCTGATACGCAGCATGACAACCATGAATTAGGCCTGCAGAGCTTCTTCCAGTGCCGTCCCCCCCTCCCAGGTCCACTAAGCTGGAACCTCTGAGAGCGCACCCCAGCAATCCTTTTAAAAGCTTTCCAGGGGATTCTGATTCATACTACAGTTTGGCAACTATTCTATCTGAAAATACAGCCTGGGGAGGATGAGGTTCAGAACTGCTAAGTTGTGGTCGGTTTAAGAAAGGAAGAAAGAATCTGGTGGTTGCCATTAAGTTTCAACTCATGGTGATTCCAGAAGCAGATTGCCACGCCTTTCTTCCACTCTTCCTCTGGGTGGGTTTGACCCACGGAGCACTTAACCAATTGTGTCATATGAGGATTGCTATTTCAAGCCTACGCTATTGCCTAATAATGACAGATCCAAGTGGATGTCTACCACAGGTGGAGGAGAGGGAACTCCAGCAGAGAACTGGAGAGATTTTAAAGAGAAGCTTGACTTCCCCTGCCATTTCCTTCATTCAGTCTAAAAATATGAACTGAGCCACTCCTGTGTTAAGTGCTGGAAGACTTCAGAGAGAATGGGTAACACGACCTCCAGCTATAAACTCGCAGAGCTCGTAAGGCAATTATCAGATAGCTTGATAGCCAACTAGCAATGTAGAGAGTGATATGATTGGTGTAAGGCTCTGAGGGCTTCAAAACCCAGAAAGATGAAGAAAGGCATCTGGAAGAAATATTGTTTGGATGGAGTCTTGAAGAATGTTGTTATGTGCCACGGAATCAGAACCAACTCAGAGCTGTTCCTCCAGTGGATTTTCAGAGACTATAAATTGTACAGGAGGAGACTGCCCATCTTTCTCCTGTGAAGCAGGTGGTGGATTCAAACCATGTTGGCCTTTGGGTTGGCAATGCAGCTCCTTACCGCTAGGCCACCAGGGCTCCCTCTTGAACAATGAGTAGTAATTTCTCTCTGCATGTCAAGGAGGGAACAGCAGAGACAGTGCTGTTGTTGATATGTATCATTGAGTTAAAACCAACTCATAGCGGACCCAATTAGTGGATTTTCAGAGGTAGTAAATTGCATGGGAGGAGACTGCTCATCTTTCTCTTGCAGAGTAGCTAGTGGATTAGAGCTGCATACCTTTGGTTGAGATAACATCGTAGAAACATTGCTGTTAGGTGCTGTGGAGTACGACTCATAATGACTCTATGAACAGCCAATCTGAAACCTGCTCTATCCTGTGCCATCTTCATCTTTGAAACTAGTGTTTCATTGCTGCAGTCACAGGGTCAATCCATCTCATGGGGGTCTTCCTCTCCTGCACTTATCCTCCACCTTTCCAAGCGTGATGTCCCTCTGCAAGGAATAACTTTGCTTTAGCTACATGTAGAAAGTATGAAAGATGAAGCTGCGTCATCCTTGCCTCCAAGGAGCACTCTGGCTGCACGTTTCCCAGGACATATATGTTCTTTTGGTGGCCATGGATATTTTGCAGCACCACAACTCAAAGGCATCAATTCTTCTGCTAAAATCCTTATTCATTGTACAGCTCTCTAATGCATAGCAGGTGAGTGAGAAGAGCATGGCCTGAATCCGGTGCACCTGAATCTTCAAACTGACGTCGTTGCTCTTCAGTATCTTGGGGAGGTCCCTGACAGCTGACTTGCCCAACACAATACATCTCCTAATTTCCTAACTGCTGGTACCAAGAATGTTGATCGTTGTGTTGTGGTGGGCTGCTTCTTCTTCTTCTTCTTCTTCTTCTTCTTCTTCTTCTTCTTCTTCTTC
>NW_006399881.1:5014127-5023422 GCF_000299155.1 Elephantulus edwardii
AGATTCATCCTGGAGAGGGTTAAACCAGGCTGCTCCTTGGAGACAAGGATTCTGAGGCTTCGTCTGACATACTTTGGACATGTTGTAAGGAGGGACATCATGCTTGCAAGGGTGGAGGGACAGTGCAGGAGGGGAAGGCCCTCTATGAGGTGGATTGATTCAGTGACGGGTAATTGAGATGAGAGTGTCAGAGACAGTGCGATTGGCACAGGACAGAGCAGAGTTTAGGGCTGTTGTACATAGGGTTGTTGAGTCACAAGTGACTTGATGACACATAACAACAACACAACAACTACATGGACAAAAGTTGGGGCAGGGGCAAGAGGCAGGACAGTGGCTCTAAATGAGTCTGGAAGAGAAGATGGGACCAAATCTGGAAGGGTCAGGTTGATCGTGCCAGGGGCATTGTCAAGCTGTGCTCTCTACAGACAACATCTACTTAGTGCCTCAGACTGTGTCCCGCAGTAAATGGTCTGCTTACAGTGCTTGTCCTCAAGGAGCATCCAACATGGTGCTGGGAAGATCATCAACAGCAAATATTAAAAAAATCACAGACTTTTCTCATGGGGGGGCGGGAAACCAGATAAGAGGTAGTTGTTGTTGTTAGGTGCTGTCGAGTGGACTATGATTAGCCATCATCTGAACAACAGCTCTGAACCCTGTTCTATCCTGTGCCATCCTCCCAATCTCTGACACATTAAAGCCCGTTGCTGCAGTCACTGTGTCAATCCACCTGGTTGAGGGTCTTCCTCCCTCTCCACTACTATCCTTCTACCTTTCTAAGCATGATGTCCCTCTCAAAGGAATAGCCTCTCCTATCATTTTCACTTTTTTTTAACCATAATTTTTCCCTTACACCTTTGACAGCTGTTCCCATGTATCTGCTAGCAAGCAACAAACTGAATGAACATGAAGCAAATGAATATTAAACAGACGCGCCCAACACTGATTATGGTTAATTCAACAGTTTCCTTCGTCCTGGACATCTGTGCTTGCGGCTATCATTTTCGATTGCACACACAAAGTCAGCCATGTTCCCTGCTAGCACAAGAGGCTTAGTTTGATATCATTGCTGTTGTTATGTGCTGTTGTGTGGACTGCTGCTGTCAGGTACTGTTGAGGTGATTGTGACTCCTGTGAACAATGGAAGAGCACCATGATATCCTGATGATTTGCCACCTGAACTCATTGGAGGAACTGTCCCTTAGAAGGGGAAAGGCAAGGGAGCTCTGGTGGCCTAGTGGCAAGAAGCTGTGCTGCAATCCAGAAGGTGTGCGGTTGGAATCCACCAACAACTCCACTGCAGAAAGATGGGCAATCTCTTTCTGTGCTAGTTGGCTCCTCCTGTGCCAGTCAGATCTGACTTGATGATACACAACAAGGGGGGGCAGGGATAAAGGCAGCTGAAGTTTTTTGAGGAGGGGAGTGACTTGAAGAGTTCTGCAATTTCCAAGGCTCTCACTTGGTGAAAGGATCAGAACAAAGAGAAGTTAAAGCAGTTAGGATTTAGGAGTGTTCTGACATTGTTGTAGCAAACTCAAGTCATTGATGGTGGCAGTGACACACGAGTGGAGTGGCATCGGGAGGATAGACTCAGCATTAAAAAGGGCTGCCCATTAAGGGCCTGATGTGCCCTTAAAGGAGCCCTGGAATAGTTATATGTTCTGCTGATAACGGAAAAGTCGAGGTTCAAACTCACCAGCTGCTTTGCAGAAAGACTGTTCCCATAAAGATTATGGCTTTGGAAACCCTATTCTGCCCCATACGGTTACTATATGTAAGCACTGACTCAGAGATAAGGGGATTGGTTTTGGTTTGGTGCATTGCTAAGGATGTTCCAACCTTTGGAAATAAAGAGCCTTTCAAGTGCTCTTGCTCTCACTCACTCTCCTAATGGGGAGGTGGGCTGGCTGGGGACCGAAAGGACATAGCCTCTACGGACCAAAGCAGGCAAGCATGACCCTCAGGGAAAAGTGGAATCGCTCCAGCCCACTTTGGCCGCATTCACGTCATAGCAGTTGTTGTGGACCCTGTCGGGCCTGATGTACAGGCACTGGGAAAGCAGGTCGCACAGCAGCTTGGTACAGGCCCAGTTCTGTGTGCCACTGTTTTGCTGGTGCTGTGCAGACTGCAGAGTGCGCACGTGTTGTTCGAGTTGCCCAAAGCCATGAGCTGCACTGGGACCACGTGCTGCACCGTGATGTACTGGATTGGTGGTGGCCTGTGCCCGTGGCTGGGTGAGCTCAGAGAGCAGCTGGTTGGGCCTGGAGGTGTTGGGCACGTTGATGTTCGCCATAAACATCGGCATGATGGCAGAAGGTGGCAAGCATGGTGACTGCAAGCCTGGCAATGGAGATACATGACTGCTGCTGAAGTCCTGATTCTTAATGTTGTTGTGTACCATGAAATAGGAACCAACTTGTAGTTTACCATCTAGTGGGTTTTCAGAGCAGCAAATTGCTCATCTTTCTCCCACAGAGCAGCTGGGGTGTTAAAGCTGTGTGCTTTTGGGTTGACAACAAAACACCTTACCCACTAGGCCGCCGTGGTACTTAAAACGATATGTATCAGAATCACTTACAGTAGTTATTACAAATGCAATAGTTCTAAGGTACCATTGAGTTCACCAGGACTCCTAGTGAATCTTTGAACAGTAGATCAAAATCTTGCTCTATTTTGGGTCATCCTCACCACCTCTGTCACGCTCACACCCACTGTTGTAGTCACTGTGCCAAACCATTCTGTTGAGGGTCTTCTTTCCCAAAGACCCTCTGCTTTGCCCATCATGATGTCTTTTCTTAAGGACTGATAATATGATCCTATGATATGATAATATGCTCAAAGTATGTGAGAGATGAAATGTCCATCCTTTTGCCAACACCACAATTAAAAGGCATCAATTCTTTCTTAGTCTTTCTTATTCATTTTGCAACTTTCACATGAATATGCAGCAATTGAAAATATCATGGCTTGGGTCAGATACACTTTACTCTTAAAAGTGAAATCTTTGCTCTTTAGCAACTTTAGAGAGCTCTTTGGGAGCAAATTTTCCAAATGCAACACACCTTTTGACTTCTTGACTGTTACTACCATAGTTATTTTACAAGTAAAAGGAAATGATTGGCGGCTTCAATCTTTTTTCCATTTAACATAATGTTGCCTATTGGCCCAGTGGTGAATATTTTTATTTCACTTGAGATGCAAACTTCAACACACATTGAGGTGCAAACCTCAACACATAATCCATTAGACCACCAGGGTTCCTTCTTATCATTTATAATCAACTCAAATCATTGCCATCAAGTCAAACCAGACTTATAGCTGACCTTCCACGTGGGTTTTCAGAGGCTGTAAATCACACAGGAGGATATTACTCATCTTTCTCCCATGGTGCAGCTGGTGGATCCAAACCACTTGCCTTTGGGTTGACAGCACAATTCTTTACCCACGAGGCCACCAAAATCCATGAGGATAAATAATCTTGCTTAGGTATAGAGGAGAGAAGAGAGGATTAAAGAGCGTCCAAGATTACTCTTCAGGAAATATCTATATTTAGAGGTAGAAAATGGGAGGGAAACTGTGAGAATGGGGGAACAGTAAAAGAAGTTGAAGTTAAAGCATGATCATGTGTCACTGAAGCCTGAGGACAAGAGGATTTCAATTATGGTCAACAGTCATGGAGACCATTAAGCTTAGCAAGAGCTGTATTGGAGATGTGGTGGTAGCAGAAAAAATACCTTATGCACACTGAAAAATGATTGATAATGAGTTAAAAAATGGAGTCAGCAAATACAGTTCTAGTTTTAAAGAAGTTTGATTGTGAGGGAAAAGAGACAGAAATGATATGGTAGCTGGAAAAAATGAACAGGGGAGAGGTTCTTTAAAGATGAGAGAGACTTGAGACCATTTGAATGCAATTGGAAAGGATCCAAGTGAGAGATAGTTATGAATATACATAGTGATATGCTGTTAAATGTTCAACAACTGGCTCTCCAAGAAAATGAAAGAAAAAAAAAAACACCACAAAAACCAACCCCAAAATCAAAACACACCCCCTCATCCCTGATAGATAGCAACTGTTGATTTCTGTGGTGTAAATACTCACCATAGTTGATTTCAAGTTCTGCATGTGAAGTCTCAAGTTCTGCAAGCCAGCTCTGGCACACCACTGCCAGGAGCCAGAAGGATTGAAATATTCATGGTAATTGGTTAGTTGTAATTTTTTCTCATTTCTACCAATCTCCTGAACATGTTCTTTGACTACTCTCATATTGAAACACTTACCTATTTTTTTTCTTTAAACACCAATTTCTTGTTAATTCATGTGAGTGGATATTGATCCTTTGTCAACAATTTTATTCATGGTGGGGCTTTTGTGTAAAGAAATCCACTGAGCCAATAGGCAGCATCGTGCTAGATAGAGAAAAGATTGCAATTTTCAATTATTTCATCTTGCTTCGACACAGCCAATGCCCCTGGTACCAGTAGTCAAGAGATCAGAAGATATATACCATTGAGTTGGCTATCAGGTATCTTTCCAAAGTCCTGGAAAGTAATGATGTTAGTTTAAAGATGAAGGTGTGCCTGATTCAAGGCACAGTCTTTCCAATCACCTGTTATATACCTGAAAGTTGTACAACGAATAAAAATCACAAGTGAAGAATCAATGCATCTGAGTTGTGGTGTTAAAGAAGAGTGCTGAATAGCTAAAAGAACAAACAAACAGACATGTCTTGGGGAAAGTACAACCATACAACCAGAGTGCTCTTCGGAGGCAAGGGATGGTGAAGCTTTGTCTCACACATTTTGGACATGATGTTAAGAGAGGCTATTCCTTGGAATGGGACATTATGCTTGGAAAACTGGAGGGTCAGCAGAGGAGAGGAAGGCCCTCAAGGAGGTGGGTTGATATCTGTAGCAACGGGCTCTAATGTGTCAAGGGTGATAAGGATGGTTCAGGATAGGACAAGGTTCAGATCTGTTTGTTCCTAAGGTCACCATGAATCATATTCAACCTGACTCAACTTGACAGCACTTACCAACAAGCTAGAGTCTCTTTTCAGTGAGTACTTCCTGGAGTTTTTAAAGTGACCATACAAGATACAACAATTAGTCTCTGTTAACCTGGAACATTAGGAGAAGAATGAGGCTCAGGAAACAAAGGAAATGGACTACGGGTCTAATTGTCTCCTTGAATTACCACCTCCACTGCCGAGAGATCAGAATGAGATGGTATCTGGCTACCTTTGCTGAGCATTTTGATCAATGACCAAATAAAGGGATCCTGATCAAAAGAGGAAAAATTTGGAACAGAATTTCAAATTCTTATAGAAAATAGGCTTCCTAGACCTTTTGAGGCTGAAGGAACTCCAAATCTATTGCCTTAAGATAATCTTTAAACCTCGAACCTAAATTATCATATGAAGTCATCCTTAAACTAAGCAACAGTTTATCTCAACTAGTAAAGAATATTTGTCTTGAGCAGTGCATCTTTTAAAGACTTCTGAGATATCCAATGGACAACAATTCAACTAAATGCATTGTCATCAAGTGGAAACTAACTCATATCTGACCCTCTAATGGGTTTTCAGATGTTTCTAAGTGCATGGGAAGAGATTGGCCTTCTCTCTTCCTCGGAAGCAGCTGGTAGATTCTAACCACCTCCCTTTGGGTTGACAGTGCAACTCCTTATCGACTAGGCTACCAGAGCTCTCAACAAATGAACAACAGTAACTCCTAAACACAGAGGAAAAGTTTAGGGGTCAGAAAGTCCAAGTTATATATGTTGTTGAATACTGTCGAGCTGGAACTGACTCATAGCTGACCCTCCAGCGGGTTTTCAGAGGCAGCGAACTGAGGAGATTGTTCAACTTCCTCCCATGGAGCAGCTGGTGGATTCCAACCACATGCCTTCGGGTTAGTGGCGCAGGTCCTTACCACTAAGCCATAAGCATTCCACAATGGTAAATATAGGTAGAGGTATATTGGGAATGGTAACACAATGCAAAAACCAAACCAAACCAAACCAAAAAATCCAATTTCTTTTACTTGTTCATGTAGGAAATGTTGGATTGGTGTGTTTGATTATGAATATTTTTCACCAAAAAATAAAAATATGGAGTTCTAGAGACTTAAAGGTAAAGAAGTGTCTTGCCAACCCAACCAAACCTTTGGATGCCAATCCAAAGGCATGCAGTTTGAATCCACCAGCTGCTCCAATGGGAGAAAGATAGACACTCTCCTCATGTAATTTACGCCCTCTGAAAACCCAGTGGAGGATCAGTTATGAATTGGTCTGACTTGAAGGCATACAGTAACAACACTGCACATGCAGAAAATGTTAGATTGGTGTGTTTGATGATGCATATTTGCAACACAAAAGTAAAATTATGTGCTTATACAGTCAAATATGTAATATTTGCCTTAATGATTTTGGCCTTTGGTACACTGTTTTCCATCATAAATTACTGAATTTACATTTTGCTTTGATTAATGTGAATGTAGCTAACATGGATCAGCTTTAGAAATTGCAAAGGTAAAGAACAGAAAGTGAATTCATCAGGGTACTACCATTCTGAGAAGTCTCGGTAGTCAGGTAACGCTCTTAATCTTATCTTTTCAACTAAATATTACAAGTATTGTGGTAGGACAGAAAACAGTTTGTCCCTTCTTTTAAACTCTCTAATGATTTGGATCTGCTTTTCAATAGCCTGGAGGATGTTCCCCTGCCATCGAAAATAGGCGCTCAGGGACATTCAGTACGCTGATGACAAGACCAGTATACAGGTTTTCTAATCACCTGCCAAAAATACCTCAAAAGCCAATTAGTACTGTTATTTTGCTCCTGCTGGAAATCATGGTTCCGTTTTAAATAATATAAGATTATAATCATTGACTTTTACACATGTTAATGATTGAAGTGAGTGTCCCTTCCTTGCCTCCCTAACCTCTATATAAATCCTAACCTCTATGCTGGCATAAAAGAAGTAGAGATAGAGTACTGTCTAGTGTTATGGAGTTGCACTGCCAACACAAAGGCATGTGGTTCGAATCAACCAGCTGCTCTGAAGAAGAAATATGAGCAATCGCCTGTGTGACTTTTTGGTTGTTGTATAACAACAGCTACATTGTTTTCATTTAATCCCACACTCTTCAGATTTTCGGTTATTCATGCACAAGTGGAGATTATCCATCCATCTTCCCTTGAACAGCTGGTGGATTTGAACCATGTGCCTTTGGATTGGCAGTACAATTGTTTACCACTAGATCAGCTGAGTTCTTGTGCTATTTGTTATTGTTGTTGTTAGGTAGCACTGAGTTGATTAAGACGCATAGCAGCCCTATGAACAACAGATTTGAACCCTGTCCTACCCTGTGCCATCCACACAATCTCTGACACGCTCAAGCCCATTGCTGCAGTCACCATGCCAACCCACCTGGCTAAGGGTCTTCCTCTTTTTCATCACCTCTCCACATTTCCACGCATGATGTTGCTCTCCAAGGAATAACCTCTCCTGGCAACATGCCCAGATTATGTGAGATGAAGCTTCATCATCTTTGTGTCCAGCCTCTGAAACCCACTGGACGGTCAGCTATGAATCAGTTCCAACTCAAAGGCACAAAACAACAGAAAAATTACCTCTGATTATAATGCCATTCAGGAATGGGTAGTCTGTTATGTGACTGATTCATGACAGGAGTCCAGAATGAAGGCTGCACAGTGCAGTTGCCTTTGAGTTGACAAAGAATAGGGAATTGGGAGGGAGGGCATGGGCAGGGAGAAAAGTGCAACAATGAATGATTGGAAACCCTAAGTCTCTGTAAACGTTCATGAAAATTAATTTAAAAAAAGAGGAAAACAAAAGAAAAATTTTAAAAAATATTTTAGGTTGCATCTTCAGTCAATTTCTCTTGAGACATCAAGAAACGCCTCTCAAACTCACTGACATCAAGTGGGATTCTCTCATAGCTGACCCTCCAGCGAGTTTGCAAGAGGCTATAAATTGCAGGGGAGGAGATTGCCCATCTTTCTCCCCTGGAGCAGCTGATGCATTCCAACTCAGACACGCCACCTCTGGGTTAGCAGGGCAACTCCCTACAGACTAGGCCACCAGACTAGGCTATCTCCCTTTAGTGATATAGAAAGAGATGAAACAAACATAAGAGAAGTAGAAATGGAGAAAGAGACTTGTCAAGCCAGATGAAGATCAGCCAGGAACAGAAGCTCCAAGAGACAAGGAGCTTCCTACAAAGTTGATGAGAGATAGGAATCCTTCTCCTACAGCCAGCACCCAGAATTCAAACTCCTGGCCTCCTAAGCTGTGAGAAAATAAATTCTGTTTGTCAAAGCCACCCATTTGTGGTACTTCTGTTAAAACAGATCTAGATAACTAAGGCAGTACATATTTTCTGCAATTCAGTTGACTGATAATAATAACCTTATAAAGTGAATTCAGTTACCTGGGGGATATGTTGAGTTTCAGCTAATTCAACCATGGAAATGCATAGGAAAACCATATGAGTTAAAAGCAGACATCCTAGGGAGCTCTGGTGGCCTAGTGGCAAGACGCTGCACTGCAATCCCAGAGGTACGCGGTTCAAATCCACCAGATGCTCTGCTAGAGAAGGAGAGGGCAATCTCCTCCTGTACCAGTCAGATCTGATTTGATGGTACATGTAAAAATAATACAATAAAAATTTAAAAAAGCAGACATCCAACCTCCAGTGCCAATCTCCAGCTGAAGAACCAAGTCAAAGTTATACACTCAACAATTCACAATTGAGTGCAATTGATTTCAACTCATAGTGACCCTCAATCAAGTTCCTGAGGCTGTAAATTGACCTGGGAAGAGCCTGGCCATCTTTCTCCTGTGGAACAACTGGTGGATCCAAGCCACCAGCCATGTGGAGACTTTGGAAGGGCAGTGAAACTTGCTACGGGTTATACCACCAGAGCTCTCTTCCAGAATATATCTATGTATTGGACACTGTACATGACGTTGGAGGACACGACAGTGAATGAGTTCTGCTATGAAATTCACACTTGGAGGGAGAACATATAGAGACTATTAGAAAACAGAGTGATAAAGAGAAAGGGATGTTCTAGGATTCTCAAGAACTGGTACCTAATTCAGACTCAAAGTCCAATAAAGCTTTACTTGAAGTGATAGTTAAACAGAGGCCTGAATGGCAAGAGGAGTTGGCTGGATAAATTTTGGAAAAGAGGTGGTCAAATTCTCAATATATTATCTAAGCATAAAATAAGTGTAACTTTAAAGTGCTAAAGAGGAAGGAT
>NW_006399881.1:5027397-5039955 GCF_000299155.1 Elephantulus edwardii
ACTGTGAATGAGGAAGACTGAAGAAGAATAGATATCTTTGAATTGTGCTGTTGTTAAAGTGTACTGAATATCCCATGGATTGTCAAAAGAATAAACAGTTCTGTCTTGGAGGAAATGCAACCAGGGTGCTCCTTAGGGGCAAGGATGGTGAAAGTTTATCTAATCTACTTTGGACTTGTCAGTAGGGGCCAGTCCCTAAAGAGAGACAAATCAATATGCACACCCATGTTTATTGCGGCTTTGTTCACAATAGCAAGGAGTTGGAAACAACCTAAGTGCCCATCAATAAACGAATGGATAGAGAAGCTGTGGTATATTCACACAATGGAATACTATGCTGCATTGAAAAACAAGGAGCTCACACAATATTATACAAAAATGGGTGACCCTGGAGGACATTATACTGAGTGAAATGTCTCGGTCACAAAAGGACAAATACTGCATGGTGCCACTGTTGTAGAATGGGACTGACATCGGGGTTGGCGTAAGACTGAGAAAAACTGGATCAACTATGTATACTGCATTGAAACAGATGAGGGAGAGAACAATTTAAAAGCTATATGGTTATCACAAGAGTCCACAATTTAAAAGCGACTATGGTTATCACAAGAGTCCACAATTAAGGTTGCATAGTGAAGTGTACTCGGGGCAGTGGGAGGGAGGGTGCGGGGGGATTGTATACCAATGAAAGGATTTTTCTTTTACTTTTCAAAGAGAGGAGTGAACTGGGAGGGGGAGGGCTGGGCAGGGAGAAAAGTGCAACAGTGAATGAATGGAAATCCAAAATCTCTGTAAATGTTCATTAAAATTAATAAAATAAAATGTAAAAAGAGAAAAAAGATGGACAATTACTCCCTGTGGGATTTAAAGCTTCTGACACCCCGCCTCCCCCATAGGGTTAGCTACTAGTGAATTCCAACTCCATGGCAATTCTAAGAAGTCTGAGAGTACGGTTCACCGTTAACCCAAAGGCTGAATGTGTCCAATGGATCAACTCCATCAGCTGCTCCATGGGAGAAAAATCTACTATTTCCTTCCATTGATATGGACAGCCTCAGAAAACCTACGAGGGTTGCCATGCATCACTCGCTCACCCATTCATTGCCATCCAGTCAGTAGTGACGCAAAGCTGACTCTGTTATGTTTTTGGAGACTGTAATCTTATGTGAGGCACGGTCTTCCAGCCCAAGGGGTTGCAAAAATACTCACCTGCAGTGGACACACCAGGGTGAGATGTACGATCATTTATTTACAGAGTATAAAGAAGTGAATGATACCCTAAGAAGCTGCACTGCAATCCTAAAGGCACATGGTTTGACTCCACCAGACGGGCATTCTCCTCCTGTGTGATTAACTGTCTCTGAAAATCCACTGGAGGGTCAGATATGGGACTGTTCTGATTCAATGGCAAACAACTAGAAGCTCTACTCCAGGGAGCACTGGTGGTGGCCTAGTGGTAAGGAGTTGTCCTGCCAACTCAAAGGCATGTGGTTCGAACCAACCAGCTGCTCTGTGGAATAAAGATTGCTATTGTCCTTCCATGTGATTTACAGCCTCTGAAAACCCACTGGAGGGTCAGCTGTGTGTCTGTTCTTATTTGATGGCAATGAGTGAGCGAAACAGCTAAATGTCAGGGCTTTGGAAAGTTCTAAACATAGAAAAACTCACTGCCACACATGAGGCATCCTTGTTGAAAGACAAACAAGGTTTCCACCGTGTATCCAAACCAAGAGAAATTTTGGGGGCACCTTGCATCATTGTGTCCTGCCTCTGGAGGCTCAGTGCCCCCAGCCTTTGCAAGCCAGCTCTACCACCGAATGTGATGGAGAAAGCAATACAAATTATTTATGAGTTTTCTCTGTACTTGTGCCTTTAATGATGACCAGTTTATGAGCAAATCACAAGAGCTTGACACCAAGTGTGGAGATTTACTGAGATGTCATCTCCAGTCAAGGGCTTTTGGAACAAAAGAGGGCCCCAAATCCAATTTGTTAGACCTCCAGTGATTCATTGCAAGATTGTATTATGGATGTGATAAGACACCTGAGCATGGCAAACTCAAACCTGCAGGGGACAGACAAGGGTTCTGTTGATTTGTTCAAGGCGCTGCAGTCTCCAGCTGGACATGTGGATAGGGCAGATGGTGACTAGAGACCACGCGTTTTCTGTGCCGAACTGTCTGCAGTTCAATGCACTCATTAGATTTGGAAGAATGCTGTTCTATATTTAGTGGCACCAAAAAAACCTCACAGTTGTGGGAGGATCCTCTTCCATGCATGTGGCGGAAGGGCGCAGGGGAGAGTTTAGGTCGCAGGTCTCTTGCCTGAGTCTGGACATGCACAGTGGGTTCAGGGCCAGCGCTCAGGCCTGAGCCATCCTTGGCAGGTTCCAGGCAAGGTTGACTGTCTTTCCTTTCCTTTCATGTAGCAGCCTCAGTATGGTGTGGAGAGCCCAGTTGCGTTTTGAGGTGCAGCAATGGGGATGGTCAGGGGAGAATCATATGGTTGGCTGGCTTGCTTGCTTGCTTTAATAGAATCGCTTTATAAAGTTATGATTCACATAACCTTCCTCGCTGGTTCACCTGCTTCATGGGTTTTGATGAGCATAAACAGTGTTTTCTTTTCCTAAATAAACACAATACACTTTTCAAGATATTTTCATGATACTGCCTTGGGAGTAGAGTTTGTTATTGTTGTTATGTGCTCAGGTTATTGTTGTTGTTGGGTGCTATCGAGTTGAATACAACTCATAGTGATCCTATGAACAAAAGAGCTGAACCTTGTTCTGTCCTGCACTATCTTCACACTTCCTGACACACAAAAGCCCATTGCAGCAGTCATCCTGTCAATCCACATGGTTGAGGGTCTTTCCTCTCCTTCACCGACCCTCCACTCTTCCTAACATCATGTCCCTCTCCAAAGAATAGCACCTCCTAGCAACATGCCCAAAGTATGTGAGGCGAAACCTCGTCATTCTTGCATCCAAAGAGCACCCTGGCTGTATCCTCTCCAAAACATCGCTATTTGTTTTCTTGGCTGTCCATGGGATTCTCAGTGCTCTTCTCCAACATCCCAGCTCAAATGTATCAATTCTTTTTCTGTCATCCTTATTCACTGTCCACCTCTCAGAGGTGATCAGCAAGTGATCAGAAAGACTATGGCCTGAATCAGATAGATGCACCTTAGTGCTCAAACTGACAACATTTCTCCTCAATGATTTTTAAAGGTCTCTAACTGCAGATTTTCCCAGTGCAATGCGTCTCCTTATTTCCTGACTGCAGGTACCAAGGGCATTAATTGTGGATCCAAGCAAGATGAAGCTGTTGACAGTTTCAATCTCCTCTCCATCATCATGACGTTGCCTATCAGTCCAGTGCTAAGAATCTTTATTTTCCTGATATTGAGATACAATCCTTTACCTTGCTCAGGTAAAAGGGGGAAATACCTAGAAAGACGTAAACTGCAGAAACTGAGTTAAGAAGAAATAAAGAACCTTAACAAGCATATTTGCAAAGGGATAGACTTAAGAAACTCAATATTTATTATGAATATATACCAAAATCCTTATGAAAAACACTAGCAAATCAAACCCATCAACATATAGAATGAATTGCACTCTATGGGAAAGTGAAATTCAACTTAAAGATACAAACAAGTGTCCACTTTAGGGTCGTTCTTTCTGCTGTCAGTGTGCCAAAAGGCTTGGGTTCACCCCTGACTTTCCAGGGGTGTTTCCCACTTCCCTTTGCTCATTCCTTTTCTCTTCAACTCTTTCACGCAGCCTATCTCCATTAACCATGCCTCTGCTGTGTTTCTTTCATAAGCCTTTCTCACTTTTTCTGTTAAAAGTTGTTTGTTTGTTTTTTTAAAAAAAAAAGGGTCTGAAAATCATTTGACAAAATTCAACACCTTTTCTGGTATTTCCAGTAAAATAGTCAATAGACTAGGGATAGATGAAAATTTGCCCAACCTGATAAAAAGGCACCTATGAAAAACCCATATTGTTAGTTGTTAGGTGCCATAGAATAAAGTGCAGCTCAAAGTGACCCTATGAACAGCAGATATTAATCTTGTCCTATCATGTGCCACCCACCCTCACAATCTCTGACATGGTTAATCCTGTGTCACAGTCATTTGTCAATCTCTCTCACTGAGGGTCTTCCTTTCTTTTCATCAAAGACTGATCCCTCCTGGCAGTATGTCCAAAGTATGTGAGACTAAGTTTCACCGTTCTTGTCTCTAAGGAGAAATTTGGTTGGACATGCTCCAAGACCAATTTGTTTAGATTTGTGAAAAAACCATAGATACTACAACATTTAGCAGTGGTAAGTTGAAGTCTTTGCCTCTAAGATCAAGATGGTAAATATGCCCGTTCTATTAATTTCTGTTCAACATTGTACTAGATGTTTTAGCCAGAGCAACTAAAAAAGAAAATGGGACAAAATGAATACTGATTAGAAAGTGAGAAAATTGTCTCCATTCACAAATGACATGATCTTGTGTATAGGAAGTCTGAGGAGGTACTCTAGCAAATTGTTTGAACAAATAAATTCTGCAAAACTTGCAGAATAGAAAAATAAATGTACAAAATTCAGTCGTGCTTCTGTAATACAAACTTGCAACAAACAATCCAAAATAAAATTATGAAAATAATTTCAATTATAATAGCATCACACCCACTAGGAGGGCTATTATCAGAAAATGACACAGTTATGAAAAAAATTGGAGCCCTCAACCAATGCTTATTATAATGGACAATGGTGCAATCACTTTGAAAAACACTGGAAATTACTCAGATGTTAAACATAGAATTACCTTATGACCCAGTAATTTCACCCTGAAGAACAGACCCAAGAGAAATGAAAACATATGTCCTTAAAAAACCTTGTACATTGACTGACATAAGAGTTGGGGTAGACTGAGAAAAACTGCATAGATTATGTATATTGAATTGAAACAGATGAGGGAGAGAACAGTTTAAAAGTGATATATGATAGCATATTATGATTATCACAGGAATCCAGAATTAAGGTTGCATAGCGGAATGCATTGGGGTTGGGGGGGGCGACAGCCAGGGTTGGGATGGGGTATTGTATACCAATGAAGAGTTTATCTTTTGCTTTTCAAAAGGAGGAGCGAACTGGGGGGAGGGGTAAAGAAAAAATGCAACAATGAATGAATGAAAATCCAAAATCTCTGTAAATGTTCATTAAAATTAATAAAATAAATTTTTTTAAATGCCAAAAAATAACCACAAAAAAACCCCAACCCTTGCACATGAGTGTTCAAAGAAGCATTATTCATAACAGTCCAAATGTGTAGACAACCCCAAAGTCCATCAACTGATTAAAAACCAATACAATCTCTGCTGGCAAGTTGATTATGACTCAAGGTGACCCTCCACAATGTGCCCCAGGCTGTAAATCTTTATAGGAGGAGACAGTCTATCTTTCTCCCATGCAGCTGCTAGTGCTTTGAAACTGATGACTTTCTGGTTAGCTGCACAACATGGAACAGATTACACCAAGGCTCCGTATCGGCTGCTTAGTGGATAATTCAGTCTCTCATCGCTGTTGCGTTGGAACCAACTGAGCCCACCCTCCAGTGAGTGGGTTTTCAGAAGCTGTAAGTTACATAGGAGGAAGTTGCCCATCTTTCTCCCGGGGAGTGGCTGATGGATTTAAACCACCTGTCTTTTGATTGGCAGCACAGCTACTTACCCACTAGGTAACCAGACCTCCCTAATGGATATATATATATATTGTTATGTACCATCAAGTTGGAACTGACACACATAGCCAACCTTCCAGTGGGTTTTCAGATAGGGATGATTGAAAGAGAATTGATGCCTTTGAGCTGTGGTGCTGGGGAAGAGTGTTGAATATACCATGGACTGCTAGGAGAACAAACAGGTTCGTCCTGGAGATGGTGAAGCCGGAATGCTCCTTGGAGTCAACGATTCTGAAGCTTTGTCTGACATACTTTGGACATGTTCCAAGGAGGGACTGGTCCTTGGAGAGGGGCATCATGTTTGGGAGAGTGGAGGGACAGCACAGGAGAGGAAGACCCTCGATGAGATGGATCGATTCTGTGAGTGGAGCGGTGGGAATGAGTGTGTTTGAGGCAGCGAGGCTGGCACAGGATAGAACGGCATTTAGGGCTGTTGTACATAGGGTCGCTATGAGTCACAAGTGACTCAATGGCACATAACAACTGCAACAATGCATACTTGGAAGGAGGAGTGGCATTCACTTCCTAAACAACATGCCTCTGGAAACTCTATAAACTTTGATAAATGACAATAGTTATAGAAAGGCTTCAGGCCTTTTGTTCATAGGGTCGCTATGAGTTGTGCTTGACTTGATGGCAATCCACCACCACAACAACAATTTGCACCAGAAGAGGTTGTCCATCTTTTGCCCGTGGAGCAGCTGGTGAATTTGAACGCCACAGCCTTTTGTATTGGCAGCGCAACTCCTTACCACTAGGACGCAAGAGCTCTCTAATAGATACACAGAAATGTTGTATCACTACAATGTGATATTCAGTCATAAGGGAAAGTGAAAACAATGATGACCTTGGTAGCATTATGGTAATTTGAAAAGCTTTTAACAAAATACCGTAGTGTATGGTTCCATTTATATGAAATGTTTAGGTTGGAAAAATTATTGCCTGGGGCTTAGAGCTCCGCTGGCAGAGTGCTTAAAGGTTTGACTGCTAAGCCAAAGGTCAGCAGTTCAGACCCACCTGCAGAAGAAACCTTGGAAACCCTGTGGCTAGTTCTACTCAGAAATAGGGAGTGACTGCGAATGTGTACAGACTTTCATTTTTAGGTGATGCACATGTTCTAAAATTAGACAGCGGTAATGAGTGCACACCTCTATTCAGTTGTGCACTTGGAACGGACAATTTGTGTGGAATGTGAATTATATCTCAATGGAGCTGTTATTAAAATGATGAATGAGTGGATTAATTGAATATAATTAAAATAATTAATTTCACTAAAGTGTTCACGTACATGGAGCTTGTTGAGGTGTCAGATGTTTTGCTACATGTGGGGCTGCCACAAGGAGAAGACTAGATGACGGGGAAACAAATGGAGACAGAGAACCTGGAACCAAGGAGACTCCAGAAGTAACTGGGGTGGTCCTGGTCCAGGCTGGTGGGGACGAGGCCTATGCTGGAACAGAGTTTAAGGAATGAATTTAAGAGAGATTCACAATGGGGATAGACTTGGACTTGGTGGCAATTAAGGTCTTGAGATCACCAGAGTCTCTAACCATTTATTACTCTTCACTGTTACAGGCACATCTTGTTGGGGTGCTTCCTCCCTTTCAATAACCTTTCCCAGAATGATGCCATTTTCCAAAGACTAGCACTTCCTGACAAAATGCCCAAAGTACATGAGACAAAATTTCACCACCCTTGCCTCTAAGGAGTGCCCGAGTTGCACTTTCTCCAAGACAGAAATGATCTGTTATTTCTGTTATTTTAGCATTTCATGAGGTATACAGGACTTTCCTCTAAACACCACAATTGGAATGCATCAGTTCTTCCTCTATCTTCCATACTCATTGTTGTCAAATGTATAGCTAGTAATTGCAAGGGCCATGCCTTGGAACAGGAGAACCTTAGCTTTTAAAGTGGCATCCTTACCCTTCAGTACTTTAGAGAGGTCCTTGGCAGCAGATTTTTCCCCAATGCAACACGTCTTTTGAGTTTTTGACTATAGGTGTTGATTGTGAATCTTCATAAAATTAAATCATTGACAACTTCAATCTTTTCTCCATCTATCATGATGCTGCCTATTGGTGAGGATTTTTTTTTTTGCCTTCTTAATGTTGAGATGTAATCTACATTGAAGGTTGTAGTCTTTGATATTCTGCAGCAGGTGCTTCAATTCCTCTTCACTTTTCAGCTAGCAAGGGATAGTGTCATCTGCATAAGGTAAGTTGTTGATGAGTCTTCCCTAATCCTACTGCCACCTTCTTTTTCATGGCACATTTTTCTCCTTTACTTTAACTTTGAGCTTTTACAATAAGAATAAAAAAGCACATTTTATTTGGGGAAAAGAAAATGACAATGAGAGATAAAGGCCAGGAGAGAAGGACTACTCCTGCCAGCCCAGATCTAGGTAGGGGGGCTCCATTTTAATCATAAGGTTGCCTAGTGACCATAAAACCAGAGCAAGGGACCTAGCTGGATGGCATCAATGCTGAAAGGCAGACTGATGAATTCATCTCCACTGCAGAGATAAACGGCCTGCTCTAAATAAACTGCCTTTAAAATAGCCTGACATACTTAGCGTCCTGAGAATCCACCCGAGATTGTTGGAGCCTGTTGCCCTGGACCTTCCTTCCTTATGTCCAACTTATCTTTGCCTGATGGTCTCTGGCTGACAATACACACTCAGTTCCATAAATGAGCTTTGCATCCGTCCCTGGTCTGGTGTCTGGCCCTCTGTTTTAGCATTCGTCCTAGTTTCATGGAGACTTCATTTGCAGCCTCTTCCTAATGTCATGAGGAGCTTTGGTAGTTCAGTGGATAAGGTGTTGGACTGCTAATCAAAAGGTTGGCAGTTTGCATCTGCCAGTTGCTCTTCAGGAGAAAGATTTACAGCCTTGGAAACCCTATGGGTCGCTATGTGTCTGAATTCAATCAGTAGCAATGGGGTAGGTTTGATGGATTCCCAATGGCTTTCAACATGGACTTTTTAAATTATTTATTTTATTATTTTTGTGTGAGTGTACCATCAAATCAGATCTGACTGGAACAGGAGGAGATTGTCCCTCCTTCCCTGACAGAGCATCTGGTGGATTCGAACCATGTGCCTCTGGGATTGTAGCTGCAGCTTTTTAACACTAGGCCACCAGAGCTCCCCTTCAACATGGACCTTTGACTCTTCCTGCTAAGCTGCTCTCATTGCAGAACAGAGCAGAGGCCCCATATCCTGAAGTCTCAGTGTTGGAGTAGAATCTGCATGTGGGGGAGTCAAGCACAAGCCTGACACACACTCACTAAATCTTTGCATTCAAATAGCTGACCCTCCAGAAGATTTTTAGAGGCTGTAAATCTCACTGGAAGAGATTGCCTATCTTTCTCCTGAACAGCCATTGGTGGATTCGAACCACCTGTCTTTGGGTCGGCAGTGAGGCTCCTAACCACTAGGCTACCAGAGCTCCGTAGCACACCTGACAAGTGGATCAGATATTTCAGCATGCTGAGAAGGGCCCTGGCACTCCTGGTCATCACTGGGCGGGCCTTACCAACTGTTTTCTTGAATTCCTGTTTCTCCGTGTCTAATTGTTGAATTCCCTCTGACAGACACATTCTTTCTTCAGTGGATACTGTGATTTTTCTCTTTTTTATGAAGTTCTTCTGTTGTTGTTGTTGAAAACTTGCACAGCAGAGCAGACATCAATTTAACAATTTCTAGATGCACCATTCAGCAACATTGCATTAGAGTTGTGCAACCATCACAATCCTCCTTTTCCCAGTTATCCCTCTACCATTAACCTGAACTCACTACCCCTTAGCATCTTCTCTAACCTTTCAAGTTACTGCCAATTTGATCCCATATAGATAGTTCTTTCAGAGGGCACTAGTTGTGTAGATGTTTATTGAAATTAAAAAATAAAATTTTTTTTTAAAAAAAGAGAGAGAGCACTAGTTTAGCATAAAATTTCCAGTTACATTACATTTTTACTCAACCTGCTCTGGGACTCAGAAATACTCGCTACTGAAATGCTTTGCAGTTTGGAGATTTTTTTTTTCCTCCTCATGTCTGATCTTATCTACCATATGTTAACTTTCTTATTTGGGGAGATTGCCCCAAAATTCCCCTACATACATTTTAAGCTACAAATGACCAGAAATGGAAATTTCTCATATGTTCTCAGTGTCGTGCTCACAGCAAGCACTCTACAAAAACAGAATGAACTGCATGTACGTAGATGCAAAGGATACATGGAGAACACAATGTGAATATGATGTCTTTTCTTCTAAAAACCACGTGAAAATTTTTCAACTGCCACAAATCAACAACTGTTTATCCAATTGTTGTTGTTGTTATATGCCATCAAGTCACCTGTGACTCATAGCAACCCAATGTACAACAGCTCTGAACCCTGCTCTATCTTGTGCCAATCTTATTGTCTCTGACACACCTACCCCCATTACCCCAGTCACTGAATCAATTCGTCTCATAGAGGGTCTTCCTCTCCTGTGCTGTCCTTCCACCCTCCCAAGCATGACGTCCCTCTCCAAGGACTGGTACCTCTTTGCAACATGCCCAAAGTATGTCAGACGAAGCTTCAGAATTCTTGCCATCAAGCCTGGTTTCACTCTCTGCAGGATTAACCTGTTTGTTCTCCTGGAAGCCCGTGGTATATTCAGTACTCTTCTCCAAGCATCAATTATCTTTCTATCATCCCTAGTCCTTGTCCAGCTTTCTGATGCCTAGCAAATAATTGCAAAGACCAAGGCTTAGATCAGTCTCACCAAAGTCTCCAGACTGACGTCATTGCTCTTCAGTACTCTGAAGAGGTCCCTGACAGCACACAAGTAAATGAAAATTTAACTCTAGTTTCAGTGAAATATTGAATTCCTATTAATTTTAGTCATATTCAACACTGATTAAGAATACAGCCTTAAGCCTGAAAAATTTTTGGTAGTTAAAAGTGTCTCGCATACGTTGGGCAGGTTGTTAGGAGAGGCTGTTCCTTGGAAAGGGTACATAATGCTTCCAAAGGTGGAGAAGGAGGGGAAGACCCCCAGGAAGATGACTGGACATAGGACTACAGCAGTGGGCTCAAGTGTGTCAGAAATTATGAAGACAACACAGGATGAAGCAGGGTTCAGATCTGTTGTTCATAGGGTCACCATGAGTCATACTAGACTCTACAACACATAACAACAACAATAAGGGGAACTCTGGTGGCCTAGTGGCAAGGAGCTGCAACTACAATCCCAGAGGCGCACGGTTCGAATCCACCAGATGCTCTGCCGGGTAAGGAGGGACAATCACCTCCTGTACCAGTCAGATCTGAGTTGACGGTACACGCACACAAAAATAATAAAATAAAAATTTAAAAAAACCAAAAAAACCAACAATAATATTTAACGTTCAAATCTTGGGGAAAAAACATAAAACTAAACTCAAAATTATAAAATGGTCAACTTTGCAAGTCTGATAAGAGACTGTTGGAATCTCTGAGACTATAGCTGTATACAGTCTTTGAGACTGGAACTCAACTGACCGCCCCTCCACGTGACTCAATTTTTGGCCAACAACAGGCAGGTGTAGAAGGTGCCCAGCAGGAGACAATCACCCCTGAGAGCAACTAACCATACACCATCAAAAGGGTGACATTTGCCCAGAGCTAAAACGCAGAAGGCAGAAAAGGATTGAATAGAAGGATGATTGGAAAGGAGATGTACAGGGAAGTGGAACGAGGGCTGTTACAATGTGGGGATGGTAATCAGTGCCATAAAACAAGGTGTGCAGGAATGGTTGAATGGAAACCAATTTGCTCTGTAAACTTTCACTCAAGTCTTTAAAAAGAAAATAATTAATAAACAAAGCTCAAGTCTTTTTTTTTTTTAGCTCAAGTCTTTAAATACAGTGAAACGTACAAAAGCTGGAAGCTATGTAAAACAACCAGGGTGCTCCTACAAAAGAAAGGGGGTGAAACTTCACCCTACACGCCTTGGGCATGTTATCAAGAGGGGCCGGTCTTTGGAGAAAGACATCATGCTGGGAAAGGTAGAGGGTCAGAGAAAGAGAGGAAGCCCCTCAACCAGATGAATTGACGCGGTGACTGTAACAATGGCCTTGAGTATGAATATAGGACGGTTGTGGGGCAGGGCAAGGTCACTACGAATCATAGTCAACTTGATGACACCTAACAATAACAATATCACATAAGATGGGAACCCATCAGAGGAGAATTCAGATCTTTTCCATGAGTAGAAAAGAAATAGACTTCAGCTTGTCAAAGGCAGAAAGCTTGCAAAACCCAGAAAATAATAAGGCAAGTCCATTGAGTCCTGGACCTCGTAAGTGTCACTGTATACATACAGTATTAATTACACAAACCACATGTGGGTTCATTCTTATATTAAAGAGGGGGAGGGCATAAAGTAAAAATTCTCTTGGATCAGTTTTGAATCGCACATCTTCCTTAGAAGTAACACTGATTAAGGTACAACTTTCTAAAACCTTTTTCACTTCAGGCGTATCTATTTTTGCATGATATGGATCAACCCAAAGATACCTTGTTAAATGAGGGGCGAGAAAAACGTCTCAAATTTCAAAATAGTGTTTATAGCTTGGCATTAAGGGGGCTTTTCTGCCAATGAGTGAATGAATTATTTTAATTTTGAAAGAAAGTTTGTTGTTGTTGTTATGTGCCATCGAGTCGTTTGCGACTCATAGCGACCCTATGTACAACAGCCCTAACCTCTGCTCTGTCCTGTGCCAATCACACTGTCTCTGACACTCCCATCCCGATTATCCCAGTCACTGAATCAATCCACTTCATAGAGGGTCTTCCCCTCC
>NW_006399881.1:5043600-5059527 GCF_000299155.1 Elephantulus edwardii
CTTCAAGATGGATCTAGAAATTTCTTTTTTAACTATGAAAGCAACTCCATTTTTTCCTCACCTTTTCATCTCCAGAATAATATATCATATGATCAGATACAAGCTGTCAGGTCATGGGTCGGACAATGGGAGATTAATTCTGAAGGCATTTGGTAGAAGTAAAGGGGTATCCTAGTGGAGGGTGGAGCTGGGAAATAAGTGGGTCAAGGCACTGGGCTAAGGGCAGGGACTACACTGTAACTAATGGTTAACTCCACAATGAGGGATTTATCTTTCATTGCTCCACATATTGCTGTCTGTCAGGTACTCCTAAACATTCAGATTAAGACAGACTTGGAAGAAGGATTGGCCATCCACTTCTGAAATAGCAGGCCTCTGAAAACCCTATGTACAACACAACATATGTAGAAGAACAGAAAGGGCAACCTAGGTAGAACTTTCAAGCATGGAATTACAAAGGAAGAGGAACAGTTGTAAGCAGACACTGGTGATTGGGACATGGAATGTGAGAACCATGACTGTAGGAAAATTAGAAATTGTTAAAAAAGAAATGGAACGCATAAATATTGACATACTAGGCATTGGAGAGATGAGATGGACTGGCATGGGTCATTTTGAGTCAGATGATCATATGAAAGAAAGTAGGATAAGTATATACCAAGGGTCATGAAAACAACACTGAACTAGACAACATTTCGTTCTACCATCCATAAAGTCTGAGCTGACTCAGAGGTGACTAACAACACCATCTCATTTAATCCTTGATCAAATGAGGAGCTGAATTCCTATTTCAGTTTCTAGGATATCATGAGAACACTAGTTCACAAAATTATTTTTTATTAGCCATGTAAATTAGTCATTCTAGGCCTTGGTTTGTGTCCTTCAGTAACAAGATGAGTCTTCATCTTGTTTAACACAGTGTCTTGTAAGTGGTTGGCATGCAGTCGGTGTTTGTTGATTATTTAATGAGGGTATGCTTGGGGATTGGAGAGTAAGAAGTTGGGATTGGCCTTACAAGTGTGTTTTACTGAAATGGGTAAAGAGTTGTGCCGTCAGCCCAAAGGCAGGTGATTTGAATCCACCAGCTGATCCTCTGGAGAAAGATGAACAGTCTCTTCCCATGAAATTTATAGCCTCTGAGAACCCATTGGAAGGTCAGCTAAGAGAGGTTCCAACCTGATGGCAATGAGTTGGATACTTGTATATTCTCCAACTGACATCTTTATAATCTCAAGTCTTCCCATTTTTTAACGTGGCCTGTCTCTCTTGTAGGGAGGTCTTATTTTTACATCCTTCAGTAACAAGAGGAATCTTCATCTTGTTTAACAGAGAGTCTTATAACTCGTTGGCACACAATAAATGTTTACAAGTTATTTAGTGATGGCATACTTGGGAATTGTAGAGCAAGAAGGCACGTATGATATTATTGAAGACAAAGCTACAGATACAGAAAACAGATTGGGATTTTCAGAGGTTGGGAAGGGTGGAAGTTTGGGGAGAAAGGGGAAGTGACTGTTAGTGGATATAAAGGTTTTTTTTTTTGGAGTGATAAATATGTTCTAAAACTGAATGCATTAATGGGTGCACGACCCTGTGAATACATTTATAACCTTTCAATTCTGCACTTCAAATGGGTAAATGAAATACACATTCTATCCCAACGAGTGGTATGTAAATTCTAGCTCAATGAAGCTGTTTTAAAATGAAAGGAGAAGAAAAAAAAAATGTAAGCTCCTACTGAGAGAAGTTTCTCTTTGGAATTTTGGTATTTCACTTCTAAATCTGTGCCCTACATCCACCCCCAACACCTGGATATCTGCAGTCGCCAAGCATAGGGTGAAAGTGAGGTGCTGGCTGTGCCGAAGAAAGACTTGGCAGTCGAATCCCAAAGGCTCTGAACTTCTGGAAGCAGCAGTCTATTCTATTCTATTGAGTCAAATTGCTTCAACAAGGATAGTAACTGGAGAGGTTGCTATTGTTGTTAGATGCCATCGAGTCAAAATCAACTCAGTGACCCTATGAATCGCTAACCTGAACCCTGTCCTATCCTGTGCCATCCTCTTAAATTCTGACACACCTGAGCCCATTGCTGCAGTCACTGTCAATCTACCTGGTCAACGGTCTTCCTCTCTTTGGCTAACCTTTCCAAGCATCATGTCTCTCTCTAAGGAATAGCCTCTGCTAACAATATGACCTACGTATGTGAAACAAAGCTTTGCCGTCTTTGCCTCCAGAGGCTGTACTTTCTCCAAGACAACTCGGTTTGTTCTTTTGGTGCCCATGGGATACTCAGTACTCTTTTCCAACACCCCAACTCAAAAGCATGAATTCTCTGTCACCTTTATTCATTATCCAGCTTTAAGCAAATGATTGAAAAGACAGACCATGGCCTGAATCAGGTGCACCTTAATCTTCAAACTGACATAATTTCTCCTCATTAATTATGTAGTCATTGCTGTACAGAGGTAACTCGTGGTTGCTGTGATGCTGAACACTGTGACACTGATGTGCCAAACGTGGTAATGGTCACCCATGGTGGACAGTGTTTGCTGGAACTTCCCGACTTAAACAAGCCTGGAAGCAGGAGCGGCATCCACTTCCGAAATGGCTTGCCTCCAGAAACCCTATGAACAATGCTCAGGCCTTTCATTCATAGGGTCTCTATGAGTCATCTACGACTCGATAGCACCAAACAACAACAGCAATTATGTAGAGGTCCCTGACAGACTTTCCCATCTCCTGGTCTCCTGACTGCTAGTACCAAGGGTGCTGATTGTGGTTCAAAATAATATTAAATCATTGACCGTCTTTTCTCCATCTATCATGATGTTGCCTATTGATCTAGTGGTGAGAATGTTTGTTTTCTTGATGTTGAGATGTAATACATAGTTAAGATTTTGATCTTCTGCAGCAAGTGCATCAAGTCTTCCTCACTTTTATAGCAAGTAAAGTTGTATAAACTAGATAACGTAGGTTGTTGATGAGGATCCTCTGATCCTGATCCCACGTTCTTCCTAGAGTCCAGCTTCTCATATGATTTGCTCAGCATACAGACTGAAGAAGTACAGAGGATTGATACGAACCTGACACACACCTTTCTTAAGTTTAAACCATGCAGTGTTCCCTTGCTTTGTTCAGACAACAGCTTCTTGGCCAAGGCACAGATTTTGCATGAGCACAATTAAGTATTCTGGGATTCCCATTCTTCTCAATGTTCGCTATAATTTATGATTATGGTAGAGTGGAGAGGAGCTAGGTCGAAAAAGGGCTTGCTGGGCACTATGGTTACATTTCTGATGTATGCCTGCACTACAGCCATCCCTGGGAATCTAAAAAATAAAAGAAAATAAAAATGGCAATCGTCTCCACCCTGTCATCTGACTGTGGCTGATTGGACCCAAACTGAATCAAGCAAGCACTTTCCCTCAGGATTCGGGACTGAGATACAGGTCACGTGTATGTGTGGCTGGAACCTTATGATGCAAACCAAGAGCAAGTATTTTTTCACCCTGTGAGCCATAAAGCAGAAAGAGGCAGTATGTGAAAACGGGATATCAAAGTGGAAGCTCACAGGGACGTAGATGAAGAATGTACTTAGAATCTATGCAGGTCCCTTTACACATGATATGCAGGTGCTGGCCAATTGTTTTCTATCTATTAGATGATTGTGTCCTCTTAAAAGCTGTCAGCTCCATTTCAGAGATGAGGAAAGTGAGGCTTTCTCAAAGTCGCTCAGCTATTAGCTTCTGGATTGACTGGAATTCCCAGTCCTTGGGCTCCATTAACGATCATACTAGAACTGCTGCCTCTGGTGTTTGTCCCATCCACGCCCAGATGCATTCCTGCCCTGGAAGGCCATGAGCCAGCCCTGAAGTCAGAAGGTGCACGGATCTTAAGCGTAAGGATGATCTGATGGGTGTAGTACACGTTCTGCTGCCAAATAAAAGGTCAGCAGTTGGAACCTACCATCATACCCTGAGGGAGAAAGATGGGCAGTCTCATAAATATGTAGGCCGTTGGAAGCCCATTGGAGGAAGCCTGGACTCTTATGTGTACTTTGTTGGTGTTGGGTGTCATAGAATTTACTGTGACCCATAGTGATCCTATGAAGCCTCATGACTCCTGATGTGCTTGAGCCTGTTAAATAGCCATTGTGTCGATCTGTACTCATGAGGGTATTCCTCTCTTTTGCTGACCCTCCACCTTTCCAAGCCTGCTGTCCCTCTCCCAGGAATAGCCTCTCCTAGCAACATGCCCCAGGAATGTGAGATGAAGCTTTGTCATCCTGGCCTCCAACGAGCACTCTGGCTGCACTTTTCCCAAGACATATCTGTTCTCTTGGCAGTCCATGGGATATTCAGTACTCTTCTCCAACACCTCTGCTCAAAGGCATCAGTTCTTCTGTCATTTTTATTCTTTGTCTATCAATCAAATTTTACGTAATTGAGTTACTTTCAATTCTTAGTTGTGCCTACAAGGCAGATTACAACTGATTCATAGGATATACTCTTTTTTAAAAGCAGTCAGCCACATTTTCTCCTACAGAGCAGTTCGTGGGTTCAAAAAGGCCAACCTCCCAGTTAGTAAGAAGTGCTTAACCATCATGCCAGGAGGGATCCTGATATTCACCAAAGGTAACTATTGCTTTGACCTCTTTGCCATCTAAGAATCCTAATTCAGTGGTTTTCAAACTGTAAATTGTGACCCTTTGGTGATTGGAAATCAAGCATTTTGTTTCCAGATAAAACATAAAGGGAACAGAACAGAAAATATCAGAGTGCAAAATATGTAGCAAGGTCAAGTATTATTTTGAAACCTTTATTATAATGGGGTGTGTGTGTGTATGTGTGTGTTCATATAGGGGAGCTCTGGTGGTCTAGAGGATAAGGAGTTGTGTGGCCAACCCAAAGGCAGACAGTTCAGATCTATGAACTGCTCTACAGGAGAAAGATACACACTCTCCTCTATGTAATTTACAACCTCTGAAAACTGGCTGGAGGGTCGCTATCAGTGGGGTTTGATGATAATGAGTATTTGGTATGTTTGTGGGGAGACATGGTTGCCCAATGGTTAACTGCTCAGCTGCTGGGTACAAACCCACCCATTGGCTCCCCTGGAAAAAGACTTGGGCATTTAGCTTCCATATCGATTTTGGCAAGAAAACACTATGGGATAGTTTTACCCTGTCACATGGAATCACTATGAGTGGATAATTGACAAGCAGACACCTAACAACATCATATACCTGCATGAACATTTTAATCACTGTGCCACCAGGGCTCCTATATATGTGTGTACTAAGTCTGGTAAAAAATGGTGATTAACACAAATAATGTCATTGAATGGTGCCTGTACAATTCACTGTACACTGTAACTGTAACAATGTTAGAATGGCAAATGTTTTGTTACATATGTATCTACCAAAAAAAAAATCAAACTCATTTCTCAGTGTAGGTCACATTCAAAAGGGTTTCAGAGATACAAAGGGCCAGGGGAATTGCCACCCTTGCTCTGTTGCTGGCCTTGGGCACGCCCACCCCAGCTAGCAGGTCATGGGGCCTCTAGAAGACTCCCAGGGAGTGCTGGTGGTGTAGTCTATAGGCAGTTGTGCTGCTAACCCAAAGGATGCACCTCTCTCCAGAGGTTCAAATCCACCAGTGGGCCCATGTGAGAAAGGTCGGTAATCTCCTTCTATGTGATTTACTGCCTCAGAAACCCAACAGAGGGTCAGCTATGAGTCGCTTGCAATTCAATGGCAAATAGTGATAGATTAGAGAAGACCCTTACCCACTGCCTGGTGCTGTAGGCCCTCTGGGGAGGCTCCTCTGCCTCCCTTCTCTGTACCACTCAGAGTCCAGGGGGTGTCTGGCCTGGGAGATAACCAGCAAGCTGATTCTGAATCCTGCCACTCAGTTTACCTTCAGCAATCTCACACAAGAGCAGCGCCTCCTGACCCAGGACTACCCTTTTTACTGCCCTCCAGATCATCCAGTACTGGCTTCCGTCCACTTCACCCCCGTGAGGTGGTGTGGTGGCAACTGTGTGGCGATAGCTGTATGAGATGACCACAGTTCAAGGTCCTGGTAAGCTCATGCAGAGGGAGAGGCAGCAGGAGAAATAAAGATTTTTAAACTGGAGTTGCTTGTGGGTTCTTTAACAGTTTTTGCAATTATTCTGTGAGCTTGAAATCTATGTCATTGGATGGTGCAGGTTGTTGTTGCTGTTAGGTTCTGTTGAGTTTGCTGCAAGGTAGCTGCTGTTGTTAAGTGCGGACGAGTCGACTATGATTCCTAGCAACCCAATGAACAACAGGTCTGAACTCTGCGCTATCATGTTTCAGCCTTATCCTCTCTGCCATACTCGAGCCTATTGCTATAGTCACTGTGTCAAGTCATCTCGTTGTGAGTCTTCCTCTCTTTTGCTGACCCTCCACTTTTCCAAGCATAGTATGTCCTTTTCCAAAGACTGGCCACTCTTAACAATATACCCAAAACATATAGAACTGGGAAAATCTGCAGTTAGAGACCTTTCCAAATTATTGAGGAGTTTGTTGTTGTTATGTGCTGTCAAGCCCTCTTGCGACTCATAGTGACCCTATGTACAACAGCCCTAAACCCTTCTCTATCCTGTGTCAATCCCACTGTCTCAGACACCCCCCCACTACTCCAATAACTGAATCAATCTACCTCATAGAGGATCTTGTCCTCCTGCACTGTCCCGCCACACTCCCAAGCATGACGTCCTTCTCCACGGACCGATCCCTTCTTGCAACATGTCCAAAGTATGTCAGATGAAGCCCCAGAATCCATGCCTCCAAGGAGCAGCCTGGTTTAACCCTCTCTAGGATGAATCTGTTTGTTTTCTTGGCAGTCCATGGTACATTCAATACTCTCCTCCAGCACCATAGCTCAAAGGCATTAATTCTCCTTCTATCCTCCCTAGTCATTGTCCAACTCTCTGACGCATAACAAGTGATTGCAAAGACCATGGCCTGTATCAGGCGCACCTTAGTCTCCAGAGTGACACCATTGCTCTTCAGTACTTTGGAGAGGTCCCTAACAGCAGACATTCCAACCGCAATACGTCTTTTAATTTCCTGGCTGCTGGTGCCGAGAGTGTTGACTGTGGAGCCTAGCAAACTAAAGCTGTGAACAATCTCAATCTCTTCACCATCCATCCTGATGCTGCCAATTGGCCCAGTGGTGAGAATCTTTGTCTTCTTGACATTGAGCCTCAATCCATATTGGAGGCTGTAGTCCTTGACCCTCTGCAGCAAGCTCTTCAGGTCCTCCTCAGTTTCAGCAAGCAGGGCTGTGTCATCTGCATAATGCAGATTGTTGATAGATCTTCCACCAATCCTGATGCCACACTTCTCCTCACAGAGCCCAGCCTCTCGGATTATCTGTTCTGCATATAGGTTGAAAAGATATGGAGATAGGACACATCCTTGCCGTACACCCTTCCCGAATTTGAACCATGCAGTGCTTCCTTGCTCTGTTCTGACGACTGCCTCTTAGTCCAAGTATAGGTTTCGCATTAGCATGATCAAGTGTTCTGGAATTCCCATTCTTCTCAGAGTCAGCCACAGTTTGTTGTGATCCACACAGTCAAATGACTTTACATAATCAACGAAACACAGATAGACATTTCTCTGGTATTCCCTGCTTTCAGCTAAGATCCATCTAACATTATCTCTAGTACCACGACCCCTTCTAAACCCAGCCTGGACTCTTGGCAGTTCTCTGCTGATGTGCTGTTCCAGTCAGTTTTGGACAATCTTCAGCAGAATCTTGCTTGCATTTGAAATGAATGATATTGTTCTATAGTTTCCACACTCTGGTGGGTCAACTTTCTTTGGAATAGGAACAAACACAGATCTCTTCCAGTCAGTTGGCCAAGTGGTTGTCCTCCAGATTTCTTGGCACAACTTGGTGAGCACATCCAGGGCCACATCTGTTAGTTGAAATATGTCAATTGGGATACCATCTATTCCTGGGGCCTTATTTTGTGCCGGTTTCTTCAAAGCAGCTTGAACTTCTTCCTTCATCACCATAGGCTCTTGCTCATATGTTGTTTCATGAAAATCTGTGTCTGCCAATTCCTTTAAGTACAGTGACTCTATGTACTCTTTCCATCTTAATACTTCCTGGATCATTTATTATTCTGCCCAAAGCATCCTTAAGTATAACAACTCGAGTTTTGAATTTGTTCTTCAGTTCCTTGAGCTTCAGAAATGCTGAATGAGTTCTTTTGATTTTCTGACTCCAGCTCCTTGCACATTGTAATATTTTACTTTGTCTTCCAGCGCTGCCTTTTGAAATCTTTTGTTCAGCTCTTCAATATCTTGATTTCTTCCTTCTGCTTTGGCTTCTCGTGCTCCAGTACAATATTCAGAGTCTCATCTGATGTACATTTTGGTCATTTCTTCCTCCTCTATCTTTGCAATGACCTTTTGCACTCTTCCTGGATGATACTCTTGATATCCTCCCACAACTCACCTGGTCTTCGCTCATTGGTGTTCAAGGCCTCAAACCTATTCCTAAGATGGTTCTGAAATTCAGGTGTCATAGACTCAAGGTCATATTCTGGTTCCTGTGGATTTGATTTCATTTTCCTTAGCTTCAGCTTGAACTTGCATATGAGTAGTTGGTGGTCTTTTCCACAATCAGCACCTGGCCTAGTTTTCACAGCTGATACTGAGCTTCTCCAGTGGTTCTTTCTGCAGATGTAATCAATCTGATGCCTATGCATACTATCAGGTGAAATCCATATTCATAACCTGTGTTTATGTTTCTTATAAAAACGTATTTGCAAGGACTAAGTCGTTGATAGTGCAAAATTCAATCATTCTATCTCCAGCTTCATTCTGTCACTGAGTCCATGTTTTCCAACTACTGATCTTTCTTCTGTGTTCCCAACTTTTGCATTCCAGTTGCCCATTGTTATTACTAATGCGTATTGATTGTATGTTCTATCGATCTCTGACTGCTATTCCTTGGAGAAGGACATGATACTGGGAAGGGTGCAGGGTTGGCGAAGGAGTGGAAGACCCTCAGCCAGGTGGATTGACACAGTGACTGCTGCAAAGACCTCTTGTGTGTTGGGAAGTGTGAAGTTGGTGCAGGATAGAACAAGATTCAGAACTTTTGTTCATAGGGTCCCTAAGTACGCAACTCGATGGCCCCTAACAACAACAATGTGAAATGAAGTTTCACTATCCGTGCCTTTAAGGAGCAAGGTATAATTAATGACCCTATATGTTGTTGTTGTTGTTATGTGCCGTCAAGTTGCCTGCGACTCATAGCGACCCTATGTACAACAGCCCTAAACTCCGCTCTGTCCTGTGCCAATCGCACTGTCTCTGACACTCCCATCCCAATTATCCCAGTCACTGAATCAATCCACCTCATAGAGGGCCTTCCTCTCCTGCGCCGTCCCTCCACCCTCCCAAGCATGATGTCCCTCTCTAAGGACCGGTCTCTCCTCACAACATGTCCAAAGTAAGTTAGACGGAGCTTCAGAATCCTTGCCTCCGAGGAGCCACCCGGTTTAACCCTCTCCAGGACAAATCTGTTTGTTTTCCTAGCAGTCCATGGTATTCTCAATACTCTTCTCCAGCACCACAGCTCAAAGGCATCAATTCTCCTTCTATCCTCCTTGGTCATTGTCCAACGCTCTGATGCATAACAGGTGATTGCGAAGACCATGGCCTGTATCAGACGCACCTTAGTCTCCAGAGAGACACCACTGCTCTTCAGCACTTTGGAGAGGTCCCTAACAGCAGACTTTCCCATGGCAATGAGCCTTTTAATTTCCTGGCTGCTGGTGCCAAGGCTGTTGACTATGGAGCCAAGCAAACTAAAGCTGTGTACAATCTCAATCTCTTCACCATCCATCCTGATGCTGCCAATTGGTCCAGTGGTGAGAATCTTTGTCTTCTTGACATTGAGCCTCAATCCATATTGGAGGCTGCAGTCCTTGACACTCTGCAGCAGGTGCTTCAGGTCCTCCTCAGTTTCAGCAAGCAGGGTTGTGTCATCCGCATAACGCAGATTGTTGATAAATCGTCCACCAATCTTGACCCCACATTTCTCCTCATAGAGCCCAGCCTCCCGGATAATCTGTTCTGCATATAGGTTGAAAAGGTATGGAGATAGGATGCATCCCTGGCGTACGCCCTTCCCAATTTTGAACCATGCAGTGTTCCCTTGCTCTGTTCTGACGACTGAGTCCTGGTCCAAGTATAAGTTTCGCATTAGAACGATCAAGTGTTCTGGGATTCCCATTCTTCTCAGAGTCAGCCACAGTTTGTTATGATCTACACAGTCAAATGTCTTTGCATAGTCAATGAAACACAGATAGACATTCCTCTGGTATTCCCTGCTTTCAGCCAAGATCCACATTGACCCTATATAGAACAGAAGAAAAAAATCCCTGCCCAATCCTGAGCCGTCCTTACAATCTCTGTTATGCTTAAATCAATTGTTAAAGCCACTGAATCAATCCACCTCCTTGAGGGTCTTCTCTTTGTGGACACTACTTTCTAAGCAGGATGTATTTGTCCAGGTACTGCTCTCTCCTGATACTGTTGTGTGCCGTGGAGTTGGAAGTGACCCTTCACCAGGGTTTTCAGAGGCAGTAAATCACAAGGAAGGAGATGACTCATCCTTCTCCAGAACAGCTGGCAGACTGATAAAGATCACTTGCCTGCACTTTCTCCAAGACAGATTTATCTGTTCCTCGGTCTTCCTTCCTCATTGTCCAACTTTCACATACATAGAAGGCAATTGAAAAGATCCTGGCTTGTATCAGGTACATTTTATTCTCTTTACATGAACAGCCTTGCTCTTTGGCACTTTAAAGAGGTCCTTGGCAGCAGATAATCCCCAACACAAGAAGTCTTTTGATTTCTTGACTCCTCTTTCTGTGGGTATGGACTGTAGATCCAAGTAAAAATGAACTCCTTGGCCACTTCCATCTTTTGTCCATCTTTCATAATGTTACCAACTCTGAGGACTTTTTTGTTTTCTTGGTGCTGGGGCATGTCATCCACACGGAGAATGGCACATGTAGAAATTATTGAGTTGGTGGGTGTGCAGTTCTCTGCTGCATATATCTTCAACAACAGAAATAAAAGATATTCTCATTTAAAAAGTTGCATGGGGGGATCACTTCTCAGCCTGTTGGCTAAGATCAAGTGTGAAAAGTTGCATGGAAGAAAAATACTTTCAACAAAGACTTGCCTCCAAGAGATCTTGCCTGCCTTGCATCTTGTGGGTGCTTCTGACTCTGGAAGAAGAGGGGGCAAACTTAAGGCAGACGGATAGGGCTGCTCCTTGAAGCAGGTGAGGGGATGGCATGACCTAGGTTTCTGCTGTTGTCACATGTTATATCTCCAGTGTGTACTGTTACAAATCTACCTCTTCAGATAAATTTGATATAAGAAGTTGCATTGCTCAGAGGGGTGAGGATGGGTGTGAGGGGGTTAATCTTAGGGTCACACAATTTGATGGGTGGAGGGAGGGTTGGGTAAAGGAAATGGGAAAGATCCCGTGTAAAAAACAATGTATACAAACTTTGTTAAGTAAACCAGTATAAAAGAAAAATTTTATTAAAAAAAAAAAAAGAAGTTGCATTGCCAATCAAAGGCACTTGGTTCAAACTCAACCAGCTTCTCCTGAGGAGAAAGACAGATCATTTCCTGCCATAAAATTTACAACCTCTGAAAACCGGCTGAAAGTCAGCCATGAGTCAGTTCTGACTCAGCCATACACAAAAGCATCACCACCACCATCCCAAATGGGCCTTACTGCCAGGGCATGCTAGCAGAAATGATTTTTAACATTTTTTTCTTCCAATTAATGTCTTTTCTTATTTGAGTAAAGGTTTAGAAATCATATTGATTTTTATCCAATCATTCGCAGACATCTTGTTTTATAACCTTAATTACCATTGATTAATGTCATGACTGAGTCACCATGGCTACTCCGAGACATTGGCTGATTATTGAGGCACTAATCTCCTGGGAGTGTGGCTGCTCCCAGCAGCGGAGGGATCTTTCCAAACCACAGATGTGCTGCTCCTGTGTGAAAAGCCCGCCAGGTATCCCTCCTCAGTGCCTGGCCGTGGTGTCCCAGCACCCCAGCACTAGGCCCAGGCCTTGTCCTCCACCCTCACCCAGCATAACCTGCAGCTTCACCAACTCCTTACAGTTTCAGCCTTGTCTACTTAGAAATCCCTTCTTTCATATTTTCATACCCTGAATTACGTGGCTAGGTACTACTTATTCTCCCTCTCCCATTTCATTGATTTTTTTTGAAAATAGAAATGAAATTTATGCAACATACAAATAGGTCTGTCTTAGAGAGGGTGAAAACAAGTTTTTCCTTGGAGGCTAGGATTTTGAGGCTTTGTCTGACATACTTTGGGCAGGTGGCCAGGAGGGACCAGTCCTTGGAGAGGGACATCATGCTCGGAAGGGTGGAGGGACAGCGCAGGAAAGGAAGATCCCGGATGAGATGGATTGATATGGTAACTAGGGCAATGGGGGTAGGTGTATTGGAGTCAGTGAGACTGGCTCAGAACAAGGCGGGCTTCTGAGCTCTTGTACATAAGGTCGCTAAGAGTCACAGGCAACTCGATGGCACATAACAACAAAAATAACCAGTGTAAGTGTCCAATCCAGTGGAATTTAGTCCATTCACAATGTGCAGCCATCACTTCTCTAGTCTGAAAACCTTTTCACCATTACCATAAAAATACCGCATACCTGTTAAGTAGGAAGCTCTGGAGGCCTGGTGTTGTTAACACAAAGGCACATGGTTCAAATCCACCAGCAACTTTGCAGGAGAAACATGGACAAGCTCCTCCAGTGCTGTTTACAGCCCTTAAAAGCCCATGGAGGGTCAGCTACGAGTTCATTCTGACCCAAGAGCACACACACCACCCTGTAAACAATCAGTCCTCATCCTCCCCACCACCCTTCACTGGTTACTTCCGATCTGTCATCTTTATGAATCTGTCTGCTCTGAAATATGAAAAGAAATGTACAATATCTAACCTCTTGTGCCTGGCTTCTTTCCTTTAACGTCACGTTTTGGAGGGCCATTCTCAGCATAGCACACTGAAGCACCTCAATTGCCAATCTGTCTGTCATTGCTGGGAAGTTGTAACTGACTCATAGCTAACCTTCTCTTGTGTTTCGGCAGCTATAAATTTCACACAAGAAGATTATCCTGTGTGTAGCTGAAACCCCATTGTATTTTTTTTGTCCATTTATGTGTCCCACCTGAACTCTGTTGTTTTTATTTTTACCACATGAGTTCTCTCGCTTAAATGTTGTTGTTACGTGCCATTGAGTCACCTGCAACCCATAGTGACCCTATGTACAATGGCTCTGAAGCCTGCCCTGTCCTGAGCCAGTCTCACTGACTCCAACACACCAAATCCCCACTGCCCCAGTTACTGTATCAAACCATCTCATCCAGGGTCTTCCTCTCCTGTGCTGTCCCTCCACCCTTCTGAGCATGACATCCTTCTCTAAGGACCAGTCCCTCCTGGCCATTTGCCCAAAGTATGTGAAACAGAGCTTCAAAATCCTAACCTCTAAGAAGAAACTTCATTTCACCCTCTCCAAAACATACTACTTGTTTTCTTGGCAGTCCATGGAATGTTCAAGACTCTTCTCCAGCACCACAATTTGAAGACATAAATTGTTAGCTACTATAACTGTTACTGGCTATGTGGCCTTGGATAGGGCATTTAACCTCTCATCTGCAACAAGGAGATGAGCTTGTTATTTTCCTTACTTGAGTAAAAGTGCCTAAAATAGCCACTCCATAACAATCAGTCCTTTGGTTCTGTTGTTGTGTACCATGTAGTCATAACCAACTCTTAGCTGACCCACCAGCAGGTTTTCAGAGGCAGTAAATGCTATGGGAGGAGATTGCCCGTCTTTTCCCACAGAGCAGCTGGTGGCATGTACCTTTGCATTGGCAGCACAATCTTGTACCATTAAGCCACTAGAGTGCCCTCTCTGCATTAATAGTAATAATGATATTTAACATATGAACACTACTCTATGCTGAGCACACTATGCTATGGTGGCCACTTACCAATTACTTTCATCATCTCATTTAATTATCAGGAGACCCATATGAGGGTGTGGTGATATTGGGAAGCTGATAGCTCACCCATTACTAATGAGTACATTCTGATTCATAGTGACCTCCTATTAGGTTTCTGAGGCTGTAAATCTTTGATGATGATGATGATTTTAATGAAAGAAAGGTTGGTTTTTCAGTCATTCATTGTTGAACATTTTCCTCTCTTCCCCCTTTCACCTCCCTTCCCCATTCCCCCCCTCTCTTTCCCCTTACTCAGTCCACGTCATAAAGCACCTCTTGTTCCAGAATGCTGTCATGCATATAATGTCTAATCATACATTCCTTTCCGGCAATTCTTCCACTCATCTATTCCAACGTAACATTCATTATTTATCCACTCTTTTCCTATAAAGCTGAACAGCAGCAGAGTGTCTTATCTTTCTCCCATGGACAGGCTGGTGGATTTGAACCACTAACCTTATTGCTAGTAAACAACTCACTATGCCACTAGGCCACCTCACCTCTAGTTTGCAGATGAAGAAATTGAGTGTCAAATAGTTTTCAACTAATTCTAGGGCATCTACTAAGTGCCAGCGCTAAAATGTCAACTCCTATTTCATAGGTAGGCGTGCTGCTAACCCAAAGGCCACCACCTGTCTAGCAGTTCGAATCCACCAGCAGCTCTGTGAGAGAAGGATGGGCAATTTTTTCCCGTATGATAGATACACGATAGATACATAGCCTCCGAAAACCTGGTGATGGAGTCAGTTCCATCTTAATGGCAATGAGAACATTCTTTTTTTCAAATAGTGACACTGGCCTAGGTCATAGCCAGTTATTTGTAAGTTCAATAACTGTTTCTCTATGGACTGATTTTTGTTACTTAGTCGCTCACTGCTAGATATTTTTTTTAAGTCTTCAGATTCATTGCTGTCGAGTCAAAATCATAGCTGAGCTTCAGGTTTCCTGAATCTGTAATCACAGAAGACAACTGTCCTCTTTCTAACCTGGAGCAGCCAGTGGAATCAAGTCTCCTGACTTTGGGTTGACTCCTTGTCCACTAGGTCACCAAAGATGCTATTAGCATAGCAAAAGGTTTTGGGAACAGCTAGAGAGCTCTGGTGGCCTAGTGGCAAGGAATTGCACTGTCAACCCAAAGGCCTGGGGTTTGAATCCACCAGCTGCTCCATGGGAGAAAGATGGGCAATCTCCTCCTGTGCAGGATGGCACATAACAACAACCACCTTCAGCTAGGGATCTCTGGTTGCCTTGTGAGTGGAGAGTGCCTTGCTAACGCAAGGACTATCTCCTCCTGTGCTATTTTCCTTCAGAAAGAAAATCCCGTTGGGAGGCTCAGCTTTGAGTCTATTATGATTCAACTGCAGCGAGTTTGAGGGTTTTGAGCCTTTTGCTACGACTAGGAACACTTTGCTGCCCCCTTGTGACTAACCTAGCTCCTACCTCCAGGTTCGGCTTTACTTTCAAAAAGAATAAAGGAATAAATGGTCTTTTCATAGCAATTTCTCTCTGGGAAAAGCGTTATCCTGGAAGAGATAATTCTCAATCTGAATACTCTCTCTATTCTTTTTCCATGCTTTGTTTTGCCTTTCTCTTCTGAATGTAAGGAACTCTGGTGGACAGAGTGGGTAGAAAGTTGTGCTGCCAAGACAACCATGAGATATCCTCTCACTCCATTAAGACTAGCAAAATTTAACAGACCAGCAAGCAACAAATGCTGGCGAGGTTGTGGAGAGACTGGAACCCTTATTCACTGTTGGTGGGAGTGAAAAATGGTGCAACCACTGTGGAAAGCATTGTGGCG